>NC_042998.1:23221019-23256019 GCF_006345805.1 Octopus sinensis
TATTGATTTATTGCAAAGGGTCAAGGACTTAAATTTGAAGAATAGGTACAGGTGTGGCTGAGTAGTAAGAAGTTTGGTGCCCAGTTACCTGGTTCTAAGTTCAACCCCACAGTGTTGTACCTTGAGTAATTTTCTATTATATCCTCAGGTTGAACAAATCCTTGAATGGATTTTTTTCATTATTTCATGGCCATTTTCCATACTTGAGAAGCTGGTAAGGCTACGAGTCGCACCAAAGTTCCATAGTTTGCTTTTGAGAAAGTGTGGTGTGTTAGACTTGAAGAGAAGCAAAACCAAATGTATGGACGGGCTAACGATACCGTCGAGGAGGTTATGAAGCAGATAGAAGAGATGGGCTATAAGTGCTTGGGGATTTGGGAAATGGATAAATTGATGGAGAAAGAAATGACAGAAAAATTTAAGGTGGAGACTTGTGCAGACTGAGACTGATCCTTAAGTTGAAATTAAACGGATGGAATAAGATCAAAGCTATCAACACCTGGGCAGTTTCACTCCTTAGATATGGAGCAGGGGTAATTGCATCGACAGTAGATAAACTAAACAGCTTAGACACAAAGACAAGGAAGTTACTAACTAGATATGGGTCACTCCACCCAAAAAGTGACACAGATAGACTGTATGTACCAAGAAAAAGAGGAGGAAGAGGACTTATTGGATATGAACACAGCATTAGAGTAGAAGAAAACAACATAGCATGGTATGTAAAAAAATGCCACAGAACCACTATTATTAGAAGTAAGAAGGTCAGGCTTGTGTAGGATGAAAGATTGCAAAGATAAAGCACTATACAAGAAATTGAAAATGAATGAAACTGAAAATAGGTGGGTAAAGAAAAGAATGCATGGTCAATTTCATAGGGATGTTGAAGATAAGACAGACAGAGAAAAAAGACGGCTGTGAATGACTAAAAGTGATTTAAAACTGGAAATGGAGGCTCTAATCTGTGCTGCCCAAGGGCAAGCGCTAAGAACAAACTACATAAAATACAGAATAGACCACACAGTAGAAAGTGGTAAGTGCAGAATCTTAGGACAAAACGGTGAAACCGCATGGCATATTACCAGCCAATGTATGCCACTAGCTCAGAAGGAATATAAGAGACGCCATGACAATATAGCCAGGCTTGTCCATTGGACACTTTGTAACAAGTATGGACTTGACAGAGCAAAAAATTGCTATGACCACAAACCTGAAGGCATCGTTGAAAAAAAAATGCAAAGATCCTATGGGATTTTATGATTCAATGCGACCAAGAGAGAGAATAGGAAGCTGAACATAGTCTTAATTGAGAAAGTAAACAAACTATGCTGGATCATAGACATAGCATGCCCAGCTGACAAGGTATACGATAAGGAAGAAAGAAAAATCGAGAGATATGACAGGTTAGCTTGAGAAGTTAAGCAGTTGTGGTCGATGAAAAAGGTGGTAGTAGTACCAATAATTGTTGGAGCCCTGGGAACAGTGAGCAAAATCTTGAGAAGTATGTGGAACAAATAGGGGCTGTAATAATGGTGGAGCACTTGCAGAAAACTGTACTGCTTGGAGCCGCTCGAATACTCCGGAAGGCGCTCAAAAAATAAGAGGTGTTACCTTAGTTCACTAGTAGTGAACAGCTGACACTGTAGTACATCTCCAGCATTAGAAGCTGTGCAAAGGCAATAAATAATAATAATAATCCTTTCTACTATAGGTACAAGGCCTGAAGTTATGGGGTAGGAGACTAGTTGATTACATCAACCGCAGTGCAAAGCTGGTACTTAATTTACTGACCCTGAAAGGATGAAAAGCAAAGTTGACCTCAGCAGAATTTGAACTCAGAACACAGCGATGGGCGAAATATTGCTAAGTATTTCGTCCAACATGCTAACAATTCTGCCAGCTCACCACCTTAATAATAATAATAATAATAATAATGATTTCAAATTTTGGCACAAGGCCAGCAAGTTTGGGGTAGAGAGTAAAGTCAACTCGGCAGAATTTGAACTCAGAACATAATAATAATAATAATAACAATAAAGTAATAATAATAATAATAATAATAATAATAACAACAATAATAGTAACAATAATAATAATAACAATAATAATACTAAATATGATAATAATAAACATGAAGGTGAAAACAATACCAATAATAATTGGAGTATCAGGAATAATAAAAAGTCATATAAAGAAAAATGCAGAAGCTATACCTGGATCCCCAACACTACACAGAGTCCAAAAAACAGCCCTGCTATGAACAGCCCACATCCTACACAAAACACTATCAATCCAATAATACAACCTATACAAAACAACCCATAAACACAAAACACACTCTATACAGCATTTATCCAATGAAATAAACTCCCACCAGCAAGCTAGAAAACCAAAGCATTACATACACAACACACAATACAAGCAGTAACGCAGCAAAAGACAACACCACACCTCAAGGAAAAAAAAAACTAACACAAAACAGTACTGGGAAGAGTTCACACACTCCCAACAGCAGAAAGGAACACAATGCTGCACCCACCCCCCAGCAACACGGAGGTAGAGCAGGTGATGCAGGAGAAATTTGCTTCAGTCTACCAAATATTGAAAAGCTATATAATAATTATTTCAAATTTTTGCCACATACACCAATCCCAGTGTTCAACTGGTACTTATTTTATCGATTCCGAAAGGATGAAAGGCAAAGTTGACCTCAGCAGAATTTGAACTTAGAATGTAACAATGGGTGAAATACCACTAAGCATTTCGTCCAGCGTGCTAATGATTCTGCCAGCTCACTGCCTTGAACAGTTGTATAATAATAATAATAATAATAATAATAATCCTTTCTACTATAGGAACAAGGCCTTGAAATTTTGGGGGAGGGGACTAGTTGATTACATCGACCCCAGTGTTTCACTGGTACTTAATTTATCGATGAATATCACCATCATCATTTAATGTCTGTTTCCATGCTGGTGTGGGCTGGATGATTTGAGAGCTGGTAAAGCGGTAGGGAGGGCACACCAGACTCTCTTGTCTGTTTCGGTATGGTTTCTATGGCTGAATACCCTTCCTAATGCCAACCACTTTATAGAGTGTACTGGGTGCTTTTTACAAGGCACCATCACCAGTGCTTTTCATGTGGCCCCATCACCAGTGCTTTTCATGAGACACCATCACCAGTGTTTTTCATGTGGCCCCATCACTGGTGCTTTTCATGTGGCCCCATCACCATTGTTGTTCATGTGGCACCATCACCAGTGCTTTTCATGTGGCACCATCACCAGTGTTTTTCATGTGGCCCCATCACTGGTGCTTTTCATGTGGCCCCATCACCATTGTTGTTCATGTGGCACCATCACCAGTGCTTTTCATGTGGCACCATCACCAGTGTTTTTCATGTGGCCCCATCACTGGTGCTTTTCATGTGGCCCCATCACCATTGTTGTTCATGTGGCACCATCACCAGTGCTTTTCATGTGGCACCATCACCAGTGTTTTTCATGTGGCCCCATCACCAGTGCTTTTTATGTGACACCATCACCAGTGCTTTTCATGTGGCACCACATGAAAAACATACAGTTGATTATATTATCTTCAGTGTTAGTTAATCTCATTGAACACCAGAAGGATGAAAAGCAAAACCCAATGCATTTCGCCAGACGCTCTACCAAACTGCAATCACAGTGTCCTTATATTTACATTAATATTGATTTCTAACATAGATATGACATACAAGCCATTACTGCTGAAGCTGCTGCTGTTGCTTTCCATGTGATTATGTCTATAGACAATGTGTTCCCTATCTTTCAACTGTAACCTTCCACCTCCTCCTCTCCATTAGCTCCACAATGTATGAAGCTTGGGGTTATACTTTTGCTTTTGCATTCATATTCTTTCTTTGATAGAATGAAATAAAATAATGCAAACCTAAGCAATAAATATTGTGTCAATGTTGGTGTCAGTTCTGACTGAGCAGACCCATGATCAAAAGCATTCATCTAACCATGGCAAGCATGTACGGTGCTGTGGTTGGAGTGTTGGGCTGGCAATCATAAGCTTGTGGGTTCAATTCCCGAACCAGGAGGTGCAGGGTGTCCTTATGCAGGGTACTTTATTTTGCATTGCCCCAGTCTGCTTAGCTGAAATAAGTACTAGTCAAGTGCTGGTCCTCTGTCTCTCAGGTTGTCACACTTTGAATGTTCAGCTGACTGAAAGGTTGTCAGGCCCTCAGGTGTCCATATGGTTTTTCTATATCTAGCAGGTCAAGAAACAACATAGAAGATTTCTGTTTTGTTAGATGGAAAAGTATAAACTGCATTGATCACCTGCAATGTATGAGCACTGACATGTGACCCAAAAGGCTCTTGGCTTTTAGATGAATGACACCAGTGTCCAGAGATCATTCAAATGGGTTGGAGGACACCAAGAATAGTCTATGTTAGAGTAGCACAATAAGGCTCTTGGCTTTTAGATGAATGACACCAGTGTCCAGAAATCATTCCAATGGGTTAGAGGACACCAAGAATGGTCTATGTTAGATCCGAAAGGATGAAAGGCAAAGTTGACCTCAGCAGAATTTGAACTCAGAATGTAACAGCAGACGAAATACCGCTAAGCATTTCGTCCGGTGTGCTAACATTTCTGCCAGCTCGCTGCCTTGCCATACAGCCATTCCTCAGCCTATAAAGCCACTGCTGCACTTATAAATTGCTCATAAATTTTAACAACAAAAACTCTTGTATGGACCTCTAAAAGGTCATACGAACCCTAGTTGAGAACTAGCGCCCTATACACTTGTTAGGCCTGCAAGAAATAGCAGCTACATTTCCCTCAACTTATGCATTACCATTTTAAATGAAAAGGGAAACACTAAACATATTCATTCCTCACATACCCCAACCAATACAAGATGCTTGCTAGTCAAATGCCCTTGAACATAAGTCTGCTGCTCAGTCAGGACTGATTTGGAGCTAGACAACAATTTGGAGCAGAGGCAACAAAAACAACTGAATTAAAGGCTGAAGTGAAATTTAAGATGTTAAAATAATTCCATTTTGTCATTATATCCACCAAACATAAATTGTACCTTAAGTTAGCAGTAATTTCCTTTCAGTTGATTATGCTAAAATCTGCAATGATTCCAACACAAGAACAGTGTTTCCTAAGAAGCCAGCAGGCTATTATTCTCATTGAATTCTTGGTTTTGGTGAATGACATTTCTATTGATTTATCTGGTTATGTAATGGACAATTTATTATCGTTATTATTATTATTGTTATTATTATTATTATTATTATTATTATTATTATTATTATTATTGTTATTAAAGTTAACTTTGGGAAACAATGAGGCAGCTGATAAGATAGAGAAAGTATTTGCATTTTAAGTGGTTATAATGTTGGTGGGGAGCAGGGAAAAGAAGAGAGGAGAGGGAAGAGAAATGTGGTAGAGACAAAAAGGGAGGAAGGAAGAGGAAGAGAGGCAGGGAACAGAGAGCGAAATAGGAGGTGGGTATGCAGTCAGGATACATGGAATAGAAGAAGAGTGTGTGTGAGAGTGAGAAAGAGAAAAAGAAGAGAGATACAGAGGAAGGTGGAGGAAAACAGATGCAGGTGGAAAAAATCAAAGAGAAACAGACCGGGCCGATATTGAAAGAAATAGACAGGATTGTAATCAGAAAGGCAAAGAATGGTAGAAGCATGCTAGATAAACAAGCAAATAGACAAACAGACAGATATAGCGATACATAGATAGATATTATGTTTGTCATTTCAACAGAAGAATTTTCCCCTGCTTGAAAGGAACACTAATAAAATTCCATCACTTAATGTAGAACCAATCAATTAATCAATCAAATCAATACGTTATTTATCTCACAGCCTCCTGCCAATATAAGAAATCAATATTGTATTTATCACACACGGCTCTCACAAATGCAGTGATTTTAAAGCCACTTTAAGGGGTTTTCTCATTTGGTAACAACAATTAGGCCTTGCATCTCTCTCTCTCTCTTCCTCAACATGCATGTGGGAATGTATGTATATATACATACGTATGTGTGTGTATATGTATGCATATAAATATGTATGTATGAATGCACATGCATTTGTGCATGTATGTGTTGGGTATGACTTAAACTGCATCCAGTGGTAGGGCTCTGGTTTGGGAGTTTGAGGGTTTCAAGGAATGCGGAACCACTTCTTAGCCACTATTGTTCTCTGGTCTACTCAGACCCAGAGTGGTACCCCCTGTTAGGGTCCCAGCTTTGGATCAACTAGAATCTGAGCATGGGGGTGTAGGTAAACATACCTGTGTCAGTGCTGCGTAAAAGCACCCAGTACACTCTGTAAAGTGGTTGGTGTTAGGAAGGACAAACCATGCCAAGACAGACACGAAGCTTGGGCAGCGCTTCAGCTGGTCAGCTTCAGTCGAACCCATGCCAACATGGAAAATGAAGATGATGACGTGCATATTAATTTGTTCATGAGTGAAAGTGTGCCTGCAAATGTTAACACTAGTCTAAAATTGGTTTCTTTTTTGTTTTTATATTTTGCATCCTGGGACACAGTGGTCTGGCAAGTAGGGAAAATGAAAGAAGCACCAAACTGAAATCTGTACTTAATACTTATCTTCTTTTTTTTTCATCATCTTTTTGTTTTAGATATTAGATTGCGGTCATGCTGGGGCACTGCCTTGAAGAAATTTTGGTTGAATGAATCAACCCCAGTACTTTTTAAGTCAGGTACTTATTTTATTGGACTCTTTTGCTGAACCACCAAGTTACAGGGATGTAAACAAACCAACACCACTTGTCAAGTGGTGTGTGTGTGTGTGTAGAATAAATACAGATACAATACATAGTATACACGCACACATATATGATGGGCTTCTTTCAGTTTCTGTCTATCAAATCCACTCACAAGGCTTTTGCTTGACCCAAGGCCATAGTAGAAGACATTTGTAGATGGAAACTGAAAAGAAGCCTGTAGTATATATGTGTGTGTGTATGTAAGTATATCTTTGTGTCTGTATTTGTTCTGCCCAACACTATTTGATAACCGGTATAGGTGTGTTGATAACCGGTATAGGTATTCCAATAACTTAGCAGTTCACTAAAAAGTGACCGATAGAATAAGTACCTGGCTTAAAAAGAGAATAAGAACCGGGATCGATTTGTTTGACTAAAATTCTTCAAAGCAGTGCCCCAACATGACCACAAATGACTGAAGCATTTATGCTGGCATGAGGAATTAGTGGTAAAATTTTGGTTTCCTGTGCTATAATGGGAAAATGACTTGACTCTGTAAGGCACTAAGATTTAAAACCGACTTTGAACTGAGATCAAATATGAATACAAGGGAGCCAGTATGCAGCTGTTCACCTTTATAGCAATCACAGCTTTATTTCTCTCAAATCTCACCATAGCACGATAAAAGAGCAAGGACATAATCAATAGTGTAGTCCTAGATATCGAATGTCTGAATAAAAGCTGGGTAAAACTGGTACATCTTTGATCATAGAACTGCTCAACCAAAGCTGACCAGGAGCTAAACCATCATTAACCATAACAACATCTTAAATTCTTTGCAATAGTGAGTGAGTGTGTGTGTGTGTGTGTGTGTGTGTCTGCATGTTTGTGTATGTATGCAGTTGTGTGTGTGTGTGTGTGTCTGCATGTTTGTGTATGTATGCAGTTTGAAGTGCATGTGTGTGTCTATGTATCTGTATGTTCTTAAAAGTGAATATATATATGTGTGTGTGTATGTTTGTGTATGTATGCAGTTTGAAGTGCATGTGTGCGTGTATGTATCTGTATGTTCTTAAAAGTGAATATATATGTGTGTGTATGTATGCAGTTTGAAGTGGATGTGTGTGTGCGTGTGTGTGTGTAAGAGAGTCAGAGAGAGAGGGAGAGAGAAACAGAGAGAATTCTTTGTGTGTATTTGTTGTAAAGCATATGCACATATATGTGTATGTATGTGTTCGTTTCTACACTTGTGTGCGGAATATTATTCCAGTCAAGACTGAAGGTACGTGAAATGGTTGTAAAAGAGTACTCAACATCAACCCACACTACCATCACCATCACAACCACACACTGCCACCAACACCATCATACCACCATCACCACCACCACCACCGCCATCACAAGCTCTACAGATACCCATGGAAAAATTCACAGCTGTTAGATATGTATTTCTCACCACCACCACCACCACCACCACCATCATCACTACCGCTACTGAAGATGTTGATCAGTTCACAGAGTTCCTCGATATAACATTTTGGAATTGTAGAAATGCTTAACAAGCCTATTGATATTTGAAGATATCTGTATTCAAGAACATCTGCTCATTGTTAACTACTAAGGAAGCTTAATTCTTTCATAAGCTTACTACACACACACACACACACACACACACACAGAGGATAGCTATTTATATATGAGTACATTTTGGATGTGCAATTCAGGGATAAACTTATACACCTCTGTATGTGCGCATGCACCTGTGTGTGTGTGTGTGTGTGATTGTTTATATATATATATATATATATATATAAGAGAATGTAAGTGTGGTTATTATCATGTATAGACGCTTGTGTATAAAATCATTGTCATCATCGTTTTAACGTCCATTTTTTCCATGCCTGCATGGATCAGACGGAATTTCTTGAGGAGGATTGATATTGTTGAAATTGCAATGAAGGAGCCTTGGATCTAGATTAAAAACTGGCTCTTTCTCTATTGGCAAGAAATCTTGAAATAAAACTGAATAACATACATGCATGCATACATACATAGCAACAACAACGCAACGTAACAATGCATTGCATAGCATAATGCTTTTTTTGAGTAGAGGAAAAGGCCATCTGAGAAGCGCTCTGCAAACATGAAAGCAGCACAACACAAAAACATGTGGATCTTTTTCTAAAATTCTACATGTAGCTTCTATCTTCTTGTTGCTGTTGTTGTCTAAATAGCAAGTGATCATCATCATCATCATCATCATCGTTTAACGTCCGTTCTCCATGCTAGCATGGGTTGGACGGTTCGACCGGGGTTCTGGGGAGCCAGAAGGCTGCACCAGGCTCCAGTCTAATCTGGCAATGTTTCTACAGCTGGATGCCCTTCCTAACGCCAACCACTCCGTGAGTGTAGTGGGTGCTTTTTACGTGCCACCTGCACAGGTGCCAGGCGAGGCTGGCAACGGCCACTGTCAGATTGGTGTATTTTATGTGCCACCGGCACGGAAGCCAGTCGAGGCGGTGCTGGCATCGGCCACGAGTCGGGTAGTGCTTTTTACGTACCACCAGGCCAGAGATCCTGGCTGGTTCAATTCGATTTCGATTTCGCTTGCCCCAACATGTCTTCACATGCAAAGGGGGTTGGCATGGGTGCCTGTCGTACGGTCAAATTGGAGTATTTTACGTGCCACGGCCACGAGTCGGATAGTGCTTTTTACGTACCACCAGACCAGGGATCCTGGCTGGTTCAATTGATGTAATTTCATTTCTTAGTTAGAAACCAGTTTCTTCGTTAGAAGAATTCATACACACATATGCACACACATTTATTAAATTATTTGAAGCCAAAGCAAAAGTCAAGTCAGAGAGTGACGGAGAAAAGCCTCATCTTCAAATAAATGAAAAAATTCAATGCATGCATTGAGTGCTTTCCTTTCCACTTATAATTTCAAATGTGTGTATGTGTGAGTGTGTGTGTTTGTGTATGTGTGTGTGTGTGTGTGTGCATGTGTATACATCCATCAATCCATCCATACACACACACACACATATATATATATATATATATATATATATCACCGTAACTGACCAGGCTATCAGATGTTGCTACACATCGCTGGTCACAATGCACTTCACATTGTTTTAGCTTTCAAATGACGCCACCGCGCTGGCTAAGCGAGCAGGCCAACAGAAGAAAGAGTAAGAGAAAGTTGTGGCGAAAGAGTACAGCAGGGATCGCCACCACTCCCTGCCGGAGCCTTGTAGAGTTTTAGGTGTTTTCACTCAATAAACACTCACAACGCCTGGTCTGGGAATCGAAACTGCTATCTTACAACCATGAGTTCGCTGCCTTAACCACTGGGCCATTGCGCCTCCACATACACACACATATATATATGTATGTGTGTATACGGAGCAAATAATTCAGGAGAAAATATTTGCGAAGATATCATTGACTTTATTATTTTCTAGTGTAACAATTTAAAAATGATAATAACAAAATCAATAATATAGGTGATTGGATGCCCCAAAAATCATTAAATAGCTGAAGGATTAGAATTAATCAAAGGATATACTAAGTATGTCTACCTGCTGGAAATAACAGTAAAACTCTTACTTAAATTGCCAAATGGTGCATTAAATAAGAATTTTGACTGTTATTTCCAGCAGGTAGACATACTTAGTATGTCCTTTGATTAATTTTAATCCTTTGCCTATATTTTTTCCTGCGTGGAAATACACCCCCTCTTTTGTTATATTTATATATTACGAAGATGTACTTGCATAGCAAGTGACCTGATCTGAGATTGTGTGCTGGAACGAAAACAATTGCAGCGGGGAAGGTGTTTATAAGCCATTTAAGAAACACAAAAACTGTTAGATTCACTTCAACATTGAAATTTAATTTGTCAAAATATTTTCGCTTTGAGACTGTGACCTGTTCACTGACAAATTAAATTTAAATGTTGAAGTGAATCTAACAGTTTTTGTGTGTTTCTTAAATGGCTTATAAACACCTTCCACGCTGCAATTGTTTATATATATATATATATATATAACGGGAAGCTTTATGAAAATAAACAAAAGACGAAGGCAGGTGGAAGACAAACGAACAATTGTATTAGTATGGCGCTCAGGAAAATAAATAAAACAAGTCTTTAACGTTTCGAGCCTACGCTCTTCAACAGAAAGATACACAGAGAGAGAAAAACACAGAAAGAAGGAGAGAAAAAAAATGCGTGCAGTAGCTAACGAATCAACATGGCGATCTGATTTCGGCCAGAGGTCAAAGATCAAACATGAGACGCGAGAGCGAAATAAGGGGAGATAATAGGGTTGATAAAAGGGTTGAGTGACCAGCTAAAAGTGCGTGGGAGGGGTCTGGATGTGTGTATGTATAGGGTTGGTGTATGTATTAGTATGTATACGGGTGTGTGTGTGTGTGTGTGTATGAGAGAGTATTAGTGCGTAAGATTGGTCTGGACGTGCGTATGTATGGGGTTGGTGTATGTATTAGTACGTATATATATACATATGGTGCTAAGTAAAAAGCCTCCATGTTGTGCCATGTGAAAAGCACCCAGTACACTCAGTAAAGTGGTTTGGCATTAGGGAGGGCATCCAGCCATAGAAACCAAGCCAAAACCGAAGCATACAAGTGGGATGTCTATATGTGCAGTACCTCCACAGAAGTGTTGCTCCCACAGGGGTAACTCATCCAACCCATGCTGTCATAGAAAGCAGAAGTAAAATGATGAGGATGATCTTTTAGTTTATACTACTTTCAGTCATGAATTTGTGGCCATGCTGGAGTATCCTTTTGAAAAAATTTTAGCTGAATGAATCAATCTTTGTACTTGTTTATTTTTTTCTAAGCATGGTACTTACTCCGTTGGCCTTCTTTGCTGAACCGCTAAGTTATGGGCTGTAAACACATCTACACTGCTTGTCAAATGGTAGTGGTGGTGGTGGTGGGTAGCAAACACAAACACACACACACAGAGGCTGCTTTCAGTTTCTATCTAGCAAATCCACTCACATGACTTTGGTTGGCCCAATCCTATAAGGGAAGATACTTACCCAAAGTGCCAATCAGTGGGACTGAACACAGAACCATGTAGTTGGAAAGCAAGCTTCTTTTTTTGTATATCTATGTTGTATATCATGTGATCACATGACATACAACATAGTAGGATATACAATAATGTCAAAGTTACTTTGCGTGTATATGCAGGTATAACACATCCAGATTGTTAGAAATTGGTATAGAAGTTGATGGATATAAGAAACAAATTAAAGATGAATCTTCCCTTGACTAGGATACCTGTCTATCACAGTTTACATATAGACAAGGTCTGGTGCCTGTTTCTGTCAAGTAGGTTAACTGATGTACTGAAGAATAAAGTGTTCTGCACAGAAACACTTTGGGTTGTCTGCAACATATTTGAACTCTCTCTGAGATGGAGTCATATTATTTTATCTATATGACCATTTCTTTTCTACTGTCTGTCAAATACATAAAAACAAGAAGATTCTTGTGTAACCTACTCCTTTATACAGCACTAAGTGGTTATATTGTAACAGTGTCTCAAATTAAAACACTGTAATAACAGTGTACAAAATATGCTGGAGTTTGAAAAAATATCTTGTTCAGAGGGAAAATATCCATTGAAGTTTATACAAGAAGCTTTTGTTTAGTTATATACCAAATGAGATGGCAGAAATGTTAGCGTGCCAGGCGGAATGCGTAGCCGTATTTCGTCTGTCTTTACGTTCTGAGTTCAAATTCCGCCGAGGTTGACTTTGCCTTTCATCCTTTCAGGGTCAATAAATTAAGTACCAGTTACGTACTGAGGTTGATGTAATCAACTTGATCCCTTTGTCTGTCCTTGTTTGTCCCCTCTGTATTTAGCCCCTTGTGGGTAGTAAAGAAATAGGTATTTTGTCTGCCATTACATTCTGAGTTCAAATTCCGCCGAGGTCAACTTTGCCTTTCATCCTTTCGGGGTCGATAAATTAAGTACCAGTTACACACACTGGGTCAATGTAATCGACTTAATCCCTTTGTCTGTCCTTGTTTTTCCCCTCTATGTTTAGCCCCTTGTGGGCAATAAAGAAATATATATACCAAATGATGTCAAATAAATGACAATGTATTTATTGAATATTTAAAAATTTTTGATTATTTTAAAAATTAACTGAAACACACAGATGGTGTATCTTAGAGGATAACAAGAGGATTAAACAAACAATCTAATAAAAGTATGACCCTAGAATCAAAATAAAGAAATGTAGCACAAATCAGTGTATTCACTGCTGCTAAATGCAAATTGTTTTGAAGCCGTAGGTAACTCTGAGAATATTATTAGCTGTAATTGCAAATTTATATAAATAGAATAATCACATATGTTATTATTCAAAGTGGGCATTCCAGCAAGCATTCTAAAGATTGCAAAAAATTCCTGAAACAGGAGGTGGTGATGGTGATAGTCCAGAGACAATTATGGATGCTTTCCTGATAATCCATGTATCTTATATCAAAACCTCCTGAGACTCTACAAAAAAACAATATGTTTAAAAAATAGTTACCATTCTGTACAGATAAACGAAACAAAAATACACCTGGCAGCCACGTCAAGTTACTCCTTGCCAAAGAGAAATCAAAATAAAACCACATGTTCTGGTACATTTTAAATTTATTAGAATGTTAACAGTTTTCTTTCTAAATCAACTACAGAATCATATCGAAAAGCAACAAACATGCATTTCCGTAAGTGCATGTGCAGAAAAAACTTCCGTGTAGCAATAAATAAGCCACTCTGCACTGGAAAATAACTGCCATCCACATTATCATTCAGTAATCAGTATTTCAGTATCATTGGCCCAACACCAATAACATTTATAATGTTTCATCATCATCATCATTATCATCGTTTAATGTCTGCTTTCCATGCTAGCATGGGTTGGACGATTTGACTAAGGACTGGCGAACCAGATGGCTGCACCAGGATCCAATCTTGATCTAGCAGAGTTTCTACAGCTGGATGCCCTTCCCAATGCCAACCACTCCGAAAGTGTAGTGGGGTGCTTTTACGTGCCACCTGCACGAGGCCAGTCAGGTGGTACTGGCAATGGCTATGCTCAAATGGTGTTTTTTACATGCCACCTGCACAGGAGCCAGTCCAGCAGTACTGGCAATGACCTCACTCGAATGTTTTTTCACATGCCACTGGCACGGAGGGCAGTCAACTGCTCTGGCAACGATCATGCTCAGATGGTGCTCTTAGCGTTCCACTGGCACGGGTGCCAGTCATCAAATTTGATTCAATTTCGATTTCACTTGCCTCAACAGGTCTTTGCAAGCAGAGTTTAACGTCCAATGAAGGAAAGGTACACATAAGTGGGCTGGTTACACCCCTGGCATAGGCCATGAGGTTATGGTCTCACTTGGCTTGCCGGGTCTTCTCACGCACTGCATATTTCCAAAGGTCTTGGTCACTAGTCATTGCCTTGGTGAGGCCTAATGTTTGAAGGCCTCACCAAGCAGCTACACTTTCAGTACACCCTCCTCTGCTACTGACTTAGTCACTTAGGTAATGGAAGCTATAAACTACTTCTAGTTTTTCTCCCTGGAATGTGGCAATGTTTAACTGTTGATATTAGGTACAACTAAAGGCAGCAAGCTGGCAAAATTGTCGGTATGCTGGGTAAAAAAGCTCAGTGGCATTTTGTCTGTCTCTGCATTCTGAATTCAAATACTGATGAGGTTGACTTCACCTTTCATTGTTTTGGAGTCAATAAAATAAAGTATTGGGATCGATGGAATTGACTTGCCCCCTCCCCCGAAATTGCTGGCTTTGTGCTAAAATTTGAAACCAGTATTAGGTACAACTCTGTGTTCCTCTAAAGCAGGAATTCTCAAACATTTTCTTCCATCATTACCCTTCATCATGTCTAGTAATGTTGGTGTGCCCCAGGTAGAATAAAATGCGATATGGTTTGGATATCATAGAATAGACAACACATATTATTTGTTATTAGTTTAATTTAAAGAGTTTGAATTCTGCTGTGTTCAAAATTTTTTTGCCTTTCATCCTTCTACAATTGATAAAATAAATTGACTGTCACACACCCAGTTTCTGACCTTGTGCTTACCAGAGGACACTGGAAAGTTCCTGACTTTAAGGGTATCATGAAAGACCTGGTTGGAGGCCCAACCTTTTGAGTTCTTTTACAGGGCTTAGAAAAACTGAAAGACTGTTGCAATAAGTATGTGAATTTGAGAGGGGGATATGTTGAATAAAATCATAATTAACTGATCCTTCTGTATTTTCTTTTACCCAAACCAGGAACTTTCCAGCACGCCCTCATATGTAAGAAATTAATTTTATTTAGTGATTGCAACATGGTAGCCATTCAGAAATCCGCCAAGACCTTTAACTTCACTTGAACATTTATTTGTAATATGATGTCAAAATTTTTGTTGCACGTTTTTTAACAGTGACTTGGTTGAAGTTAAACTGACTGAAATTTTGACACCATATCTTTATATATAAAAGTCAAGTTGTGTGTCTGTCTCCTACGATTTAGATTCCTAACTACTCCCACATTTTGCGGTGCAGTTTAACCAAAACCGGGTATCTTATAGTCGTGATTCATATCGAGCCCTTCTGGGTATTAGCGTGCGTCTATGATGAGTCTACGATTTAAAATAAAATTTACCATCATTTTTTTCCATTTTAATGCATTTTTTTCGCTATTATATAAGGGAAGTAACTCTCTAAAAATGTCTACGGTGAGTCAACGATTTAAAAAAAAATTTACCATAATTTTTTTTCCATTTTTAATGCATTTTTTTGCTATTTTTTGCTATTTTTTGGCTATAACTCTCTAAAAATGCTTATATGGTTATTTCCCTTACAAACCCGAGCAACGCCGGCCAATACTGCTAGTTACAAATAAATGTTTAAGTGAAGTTAACAGTCTTTGAGTATTCCTGAATGGCTAACTCATGTCATCTGTGCTGCAAGCACAGTGGTTTCATCACATGGTCTCAATTCAAAACATTTGCCATGAAAGAATATCTCCGTAATTTAATTTAGTTTAATACTCTACTTACTCTTTTACTTGTTTCAGTCATTTGACTGCGGTTATGCTGGAGCATCGCCTTTAATCGAGCAACTCGACCCCGGGACATATTCTTTTGTAAGCCCAGTACGTATTCTATCGGTCTCTTTTGCCGAACCGCTAAGTAACGGGGACGTAAACACACCAGCATCGGTTGTCAAGCAATGCTAGGGGGACAAACACAGACACACAAACACACACATGCACATATATATATATACATATATACGACAGGCTTCTTTCAGTTTCCGTCAACCAAATCCACTCACAAGGCATTGGTCGGCCCGGGGCCATAGCAGAAGACACTTGCCCAAGGTGCTACGCAGTGGGACTGAACCCGGAACCATGTGGTTGGTAAGCAAGCTACTTACCACACAGCCACTCCTGCACCTGCACATTTTAATGAGATGGATGAGCTTGGCACTCTCTAACAAGAAACTCAATTCTAGGCATAGTTTCAGAGAGGCTCATCTCCTCAACACATCATTCCTGATTGACAGTATTTGCATGAAATTTATTTTTCAATATACACATTGCTGCAAACATATTTCTTTATTACCCACAAGGGGCTAAATACAGAGAGGACAAACAAGGACAGACAGATGGATTAAGTTGATTATATCGACCCCAGTGCGTAACTGGTACTTAATTTATCGACCCTGAAAGGATGAAAGGCAAAGTTGACCTTGGCGGAATTTGAACTCAGAACGTAATGGCAGACGAAATACGGCTACGCATTTCACCCAGCGTGCTAACGTTTCTGCCAGCTCACTGCCTTATTGCTGCAAACCAACAGTAAGTGGATGGACAGGAACACCAGAATGTTCTCCATATATTTTGAAGGCACCTAGGTTGCATTTAGTTGTGATCACTTGATAATTCCATTGCTTTTATAAACCTCATGTTACCCCACGATCTCTTTTTGCATATCGTTAATGGTAAGTGCAGTGCTGGATTAACCATTAAGCAAAATAAGGCGATACTTGGGACGTCAAGGGAAGCAGGACACACACACACACACACACACACACACACACACCACACACACACACACACACACACACACACAGACATGCACACACACACACACACACGCGCACACATACACACCTCAGAAATGATAAGTGGTTTATGGCACTTTTGTGTCACAAACTATTTAATCACTTTAAACTTGCTAAATTAATATTCGAAGTGGTTTTCATATGATCAGAAATATATTTTTGACGTGTTCGTGGTGTCACAGTGAGGATCTGATCAAAGACTTTGCAATGAAAAAAACTAGGAGAAAACTTTTTAATAAAATAAAGTAGAAGTTTACAAAGTTAAACATTATTTTTAATGCTATTGATAGTTTTGTTTCATTTTGAAAAATAAAAATTTATTCTATTTCTTATTATTGTTTATATTTTGAATAACATGTATATGATGGCACCAACATCTTCTAAGTTCGTTTTAGTGCTTCTGTGGGTCTTAATCTAGCCCTGGGTATGTGTACCTAGTTCAAGAACCCCTGCTGTAATGTATACAGTACTCTAATACAGTGGTTCACAAAGTTATCAGTACTGCCCCATCTGGAGGGAGTGGAAAGATCCAGGGGATCTGCAATGAAGAGGGGCGATAATTGGGTGGCCAAAAGGGGGCAATGGATGTAAAAGAAATTAAAACAATGGGTTAATTAGGTTAACAGCACCAACCGATCATGGCTGCTGCCAGCCTCCCCTGGCACCTGTGCCGGTGGCATGTAAAAAGCACCCAGTACACTCACAGAGTGGTTGGTGTTAGGAAGGGCGTCCAGCTGTAGAAACACTGTCAGATCAGACTGGAGCCTGGTGCAGCTTCCTGGCTTCCCAGACCCCGGTCAAACCGTCCAACCCATGCTAGCATGGAAAACGGATGTTAAACGATGATGATGATGATGATGATGATGATGAAATGTTTTGAATTTGTTGCAGAAAGTGGTCTATGTTTGTGGTGGTCAAAGGTGGTGATGGGTACTAGAAATGTGGCCCAGGTGCCTAGCGGGCAGCAGTCCCAAAAAGGTTGGGAACCACTGCTCTAATGCATCATTATTTTAAGTGCTGGGCAGGGCATGAATTAGAGCTAATTCAGTTAACAAAACCTCTTTACTTCAAGTTTGCAGTTTTGTGCCAAAGTGAGGAACTGTTGTACCAAAAGGTTGTTTATTTGATTTTACAGATAATTATGGAATGATATATACAAAATTAGCTTATAATGTAGATAATACCACCTCCACAGCAACCTCTGCCAACGAGAAAATGAATAACAACTTCAAAAGAACAAGTGCCGTCTTGATAGCATCCATCATGATCATGATAGCAAAAACTGTAACAATTACAATTATGTAAGGATAATGATAGTGATGGTGAGGATAATCCCCACTCCCTGGAACCCAAACCATCAATTATATTTGGTTTCAGCATCTGCAATGAGATCTATGACATGGAGGGAGAAGGGGGGGGATGAGGAGGAGGAGGAGGAGAAGAAGAGGAAGATGGAGGAAGAGAAGAAGAGGCAGATGAAGAAGGAGGAGGAGAAGAAGGAGAAGAAGGAGAAGAAGAAGAAGGAGAAGAAGGAGAAGAAAAAGAACAAGAAGAAGAACAAGAACAAGAAGAAGAAGAAAGAGATTTAGATTTTATTAGTAAAAAATGATAAATCTGTGCTAAAAGTTTGGAATGTAAGTTAGTGCTGCCAACATTGTCAAGCTCAGTTTCTCTCACATATGCGAAAAAAAAAAAAAGAAGAAGACTATTTATCAGTAAATGTAATGAGTTAGTTAATAAACGAACCGCATTAAAACATTTACCTGCATAAATGATAGCTGGTATTGCCCAAATAACCTGCTGGTAACTGAACTTTTCTGAACGTTAGATATGTATTTCCAGCATGTGCCATTTAACTGACATACTCTTCTATAAACTGCACCCAGTACACTCTGTAGAGTGGTTGGCATTAAGAACGATACCCAGGTATTGAAACCATGCCAAAAATGGAATGTACAAGCAAAAAAATGATCTCTGATCTGTCCAAGAGAACTCATAAGGCTTTAGTTGGCCCTGGGTTAAGGCAAAAGACATTTGGTCAAGGTGCTGTGCAATGGGATTGAGCATATAGATGCAGGCGTGGCTGTATGGTAAAATATTTGCTTTCCAACCACATAGTTCCAGGTTCAGTCCCACTGCATGACAACTTGGGCAAATGTCTTCTACTATAGTCTTGGACTGGCCAAAGCTTTGTGAGTGGGTTTGGTAGAAAGAAACTGAAAGATGCCCATTGTATATGTATATATTTCTTTACTACCCACAAGGGGCTAAACACAGAGGAGACAAACAAGGACAGACAAAGGGATTAAGTCGATTACATCGACCCCAGTGTGTAACTGGTACTTAATTTATCGACCCCAGAAGGATGAAAGGCAAAGTCGACCTCGGTGGAATTTGAACTCAAAACGTAACAGACGAAATACAGCAACGCATTTCGCCCGGCATGCTAACATTTCTGCCAGCTCGCCCATTGTATGTGTATACACATATATTTATTATATCTATGTGCCTTTGTGTCTATGTTTGCCCTCCTCACTCTACCACTTAACAACCAGTGTTAGTGAGTTTACATCCTTGTAACTTAGTGGTTCAGCAAAAGAAACCAATAAACTGAGTACTAGGCTTAAAAAAAAAAAAGAAGTGCTGGGGTTGATTATTCAACTAAAACTTCTTCAAGGCAGTGCTCCAGCATGGCTGCAGTCTAATGATTGAAACAAGTAAAAGAAAGATAAGACTATATGTTTGGGAAGGAAGCTTCTTAACTGTACAACCATACCCAAACCTGTCAGACTGCAACAAATCATCCAACCCATGCCAGCAGGGAAAAAGAGACATAAAACCCACAACAATGATGATGATGATGGTATGTAGGCAATGCATGGGGTGTAAAATGTAAAGGTTTATAAGCAGCAAAAAACAAAAATCCAAAAAGAAACAAAAAAAAAATGAAATGGCAAAAATACCTTTGGTACATGAGAAATAGTATTACAAACCAATGGTCCTGAGGCATGCCACAGACTTTTGAAAAATGGAATTTAAGGTTTAAGCAAAGCCATGATAATGCTTGTATATCTTGGAAAAATGTGTAAGTTGTAATTTTATAATACATAAACATGATTAGTAAAATGTGTTCAGCAATAGTTTTCTGTATTATTTTCTCAATTTTTAATTTCATAATGTAGTTTTTCTTTTTAACATTCTATCTGAAGTGTGTTAGTAACTTATATTTTTCATATGCCAAGAAGTCAAAAAGACTGTAAACTACTGCTACAAACTAATTAAGTATTGATATATTGAAACAGAAAATAATAAACAAAAAAAAAAACAAAACTGTCAAACATTTCAGATGTTGAGTTGTGAATTTCACAGTATGGCAGCCACATTGGAACCACAACAGACATAAAAATGATTAACTTTCCTGATATCATAAGAGGAATTTACTTATATACATGTAAATCTCTCTACATATAAAGCTGAAGTTGTCTGTGTATGGCAGGTTTGGTAGCCTTCAACTAACACTATCTCCTCCGAGACCCTGCGGTGTAAGTTGACCAAAATTGAGAGTATGGTAGAAGAAGGCTTGCTCTTTCTTCCGTAGAAGAAAAAATTCAAATCGGACCATGTTAACACCAAAAATTATTTATATAAAAAAAAGTACTTTTTTCTCTATGAAAATCCCTATTTTTTATGATTTTTTGACTGCTGTGTCATGTAAATCTCTTCTCTATATATATAAAGCTGAAGTTGTCTGTGTATGGCAGGTTTGGTAGCCTTCAACTAACACTATCTCCTCCGAGACTCTGCGGTGCAAGTTGACCAAAATTGAGAGTATGATAGAAGAAGGCTTGCTCTTCCTTCCGTAGAAGAGAAAATTCAAATCGGACCATGTTAACACCAAAAATTATTTACATAAAAAAAAGTACTTTTTTTTTCTATGAAAATCCCAATTTTTTATGATTTTTTGACTGCTGTGTCACCATTTTTCAATGTATTTCAACCAGAAAAATGTTCACTCATGCCAGTAGCATGTAATTGCACCCACTACACTCTCAGAGTGGTTGGCGTCAGGAAGGGCATCCAGCTGTAGAAACTCTGCCAGATCAGATTGGAGCCTGGTGCAGCCATCTGGCTTGCCAGTCTCCAGTCAAACCGTCCAACCCATACCAGCATGGAAAGATGTTAAGCTACATAATGCAAAATTTTTACTTTTCAAAAATTCCAATTCTAAAGGGTCGAAACAAACCCAAGCAACGCCGGGCGATATTGCTAGTATATATAAAAGAGAAAGTTATACACAATAACAAAGAGTAATGCTTTTCTCTATTGTTGCATGAATCAGACGACGAAACAAAAGTAGAACTCTGTCGGATTACAATGACAAGGGTTCTGGTTAACCCAATCAACAGAACAGCAGGCCCATGTTGTACAAATGGCTGAGCACCCCACAGACACATGTACCCTTAATGTAGTTCCCATGGAGTTTCAGTGTGACAAAGGGATTGGCCGTTTGAAATACAGGGACAGCAGGAGGCGCAATGGCCCAGTGGTTAGGGCAGCGAACTCGCGGTCGGAGGATGGCGTTTTCGATTCCCAGACCGGGCGTCGTGTGTGTTTATTGAGCGAAAACACCTAAAGCTCCACAAGGCTCTGGCAGGGGGTGGTGGCGACCCCTGTTGTATTCTTTCGCCCCAACTTTCTCTCACTCTTTCTTCTTTTTTTCTTTTTACTTGTTTTAATCATTTGAGTGTGACCATGCTGGAGCACCACCTTTAGTCGAGCAAATTGACCTCAGGACTTATTCTTTGTAAGCCTAGTACTTCTATCAGTCTCTTTTGCCAAACCGCTAAGTTATGGGGACGTAAACACACCAGCATCGGTTGTCAAGCAATGTTGGGGGGACAAACACAGACACACAAACATATACACACACATACACACATTTATATGACAGGCTTCTTTCAGTTTCCATCTACCAAATCCACTCACAAGGCTTTGGTTGGCCCAAGGCTATAGTGAAAGACAATTGCCCAAGGTGCCACGCAATGGGACTAAACCCAGAACCATGTGGTTGGTAAGCAAGCTACTTACCACATAGCCACAATGATGCGCATTATGATGGAAGATGATGATGATGATGGAGTTTTCTAGAATATCATTGAATTTTTCAACACTGACATTTATTTGGATCTTATATAACTCAAGTATTTTGACAGGCAGTTTACACTAACACTCATACACATCTATATATGTAACTTACATAACACAAAGAGATACACAGGTTCACCATTAATATTTTGAGATTTTGATAAATTTGCATCGTCTCATGGGCAGTATTTATTTTCAATTTGTTAAAATCGCATTGATAAAATATCAGATATTTTCTAGACTCAATCGTTATTCATAGAGACATGGTGGTTCAAGGATTCATGTGGCCAAGCCACAGTCATACTAGTAGCATGTAGAGGGCAATAAAAACCAAGAGTCAAACAGGGGGGCAATTAGGCAATCTCGATGTGGTGGGCCTAGACTGCAGGGTCTCTGATTTGGAGTGAAGTGGAATCAAGTCTATTGTGGTAGTAACAGAAAAATCAAGAAGAAACAGTGCATCTATGAATTAGTAATTACTGTATATTGGTCAACGAGTATTTACCAATTAACTAAATGTATATTTCTGTAGCAATATCACCGTTGTTGATATGTTGGCCTTATGGGGCTTACTTCAAGTTTTCAGAGTGTCAGTGGCTGATGTACATTGTTTACACATTAATATAATCTATCTATCTATGTCTGGCTGTCTGTCAATTTCTCTCTCTCTCTCCATATATATATATATATATATATATATATATATATATATATATATATATATATCATCATCATCGTCGTTTAGCGTCCGTTTTCCATGCTAGCATGGGTTGGATGGTTCTACTGGGGTCTGTGAAGCCAGAAGGCTTCATCAGGCCCAGTCAAATCTGGCAGTGTTTCTACGGCTGGATGCCCTTCCTAACGCCAACCACTCCGTGAGTGTTGTGGGTGCTTTTTACGTGCCACCCGCACTGGTGCCAGACAGAGCTGGCAAACGGCCACGAACGGATGGTGCTTTTTATGTGCCACCGGCACGAGGGCCAGGCGAGGCTGGCAACGGACACGAAACGGGGCGGTGCTGGCAACGGTCGCGAAACGGAAAGTTCTCTTACGTGCCACCGGCACTGGTAACACATCTGCAATTTCCATTGATCGATTTCGATTCGGGGCTAAAACAACAGTAACAATATATATGCCTGACTGGCTCCCCATGCCAGTGATATGTAAAAAAACACCATCCAGAGTGGTTGGCATTAGGAAGGGCATCCAGCTGTAGAAACATTGCCAGATCGGATTGGAGCCTGGTGAAGCCCCCTAGCTCACCAGCCCTCAGTCAAATTGTTCAACCCATGCCAGCATGGGAAGCGGACATTTACCAGCATCGCCTTACTGACACCTGTGCCAGTGGCACATGAAAAACAACACTTGAGCAAGGTCATTGCCAGTGCCGCTGGACTGGCTCCTGGGCAGATGACACGTAAAATACACCATTTGAGTGTGGCCATTACCAGTACCGCATGACTGGCCCTCGTGCCAGTAGCACGTAATTGCATGCACTACTCTCAGAGTGGTTGGCGTCAGGAAGGGCATCCAGCTGTAGAAACTCTGCCAGATCAGATTGGAGTCTGGTGCAGCCATCTGGCTTGCCAGTCCCCAGTCAAACCATCCAACCCATACCAGCATGGAAAGCAGATGTTAAATGATGATGATGATGATGATGATGATGTATATATATATATATATATATCGTCAAACAAATTGATCCCAGCACTTATTTTTTTTAAAGCCTGGTACTTATTCTGTCAGTCTCGTTTTGCTGAACTACTAAGTCAGGGGAACATAAACATGCCAGCACCAGTTATCAAGTGGTGGTGGTGGTGGTGGTGGAGGACAAACACAGACATAAAGGCTCACACACACACACAGATATATGTACATATACAACAGGCTTGTTTCAGTCTACCAAATCCACTCACAAGGCTTTGGTCAGCTGAAGGCTACAGTAAAAGACACTTGCCAAAGGTGTCACACAGTGAGACAGAACCTAGAACCATGTGATTGAGAAACAAACTTCTTATGTAAGAGAGTAATAATGGTGTTGAAGCTGTAAGATTATGAACGCAAACAATAGGGAAAAAGCTATGTTGAAAATTATAACCAAACAAAAATAATATGCTAAACAAGGTACTTGGTGACCCTGTTGATGTTGGTGCCACATAAAAAGCACTGGTGCTGGTGTCATGTAAAAATTCCCCAGAACACTCTGTAAAGTGGTTGGAGTTAGGAAGGGCATCCAGCTGTAGAAACCATGCTAAAATAGGCAATGGAACCTGGCATGGCTCCTGGCCTAGCCAGCGGACTCGCGGTCGGGGGATGGCGGTTTCGATTCCCAGACCGGGCGTTGTGTGTGTTTATTGAGCGAAAACACCTAAAGCTACACGAGGCTCCGGCAGGGGGTGGTGGCGACTCCTTTTGTACTCTTTCGCCCCAACTTTCTCTCACTCTTTCTTCCTGTTTCTTGTTCCTGACTTTCTACACAACCGCTGAGCCTGGATGCACATTCATCCATCCGTCAATGCTCTCAATGTCGTGGGTTGACCTGCTTTCGGATTTCTCCCATCTTGCGAGCTCTGGGACGAAGACCATTCGCTCAACAGCAACAGGAAATAAAGTGTCTTGCTCAAGGACACAATGTACACCTAGAATTGAACTCGTGATCTTACAATTGTGAGCTGAATATCCTAACCAACAAGCCATGTATCTTCACAACAAAGGACAGAGACACAAACATACACTGGAGCAGACCTATCCAACCCAGACAAGCAAAGCAAAATGGATAAATGATGGCAGTAATGATGATGATGTAGAAGGAAGGGGAGGACAAAGACAAGATGATGATAATTCTTTTTTTTCTTTTTACTTGTTTCAGTCATTTGAGTGTGACCATGCTGGAGCACCACCTTTAGTTGAGCAAATCAACCCCAGGACTTATTCTTTGTAAGCCTAGTACTTCTATCAGTCTCTTTTGCCAAACCGCTAAGTTATGGGGACGTAAACACACCAGCATCGGTTGTCAAGCGATGTTGGGGGGACAAACACAGACACACAAACACATACACACATTTATATGACAGGCTTCTTTCAGTTTCCATCTACCAAATCCACTCACAAGGCTTTGGTCGGCCCAAGGCTATAGTAAAAGACAATTGCCCAAGGTGCCACACAGTGGGACTGAACCTGGAACCATGTGGTTGGTAAGCAAGCAACTAACCACATAGCCACTCCTGTGCTTATGATGCGCATTATGATGGAAGATGATGATGATGGAGTTTTCTAGAATATCATTGAATTTTTCAACACTGACATTTATTTGGATATTATATAACTCAAGTATTTTGACAGGCAGTTTACACTAACACTCACACACGTCTATATATGTAACTTACATAACACAAAAGGATACACAGGTTCACCATTAATATTTTGAGATTTTGATAAATTTGCATCGTCTCATGGGCAGTATTTATTTTCAATTTGTTAAAATGGCATTGATAAAATATCAGAGATTCTCTAGACTTAATCGTTATTCATAGAGACATGGTGGCTCAAGGATTCATGTGGCCAAGCCACATTCATACTAGTAACATGTAGAGGGCAATAAAAACCAGGAGTCAAACAGGGGGGCAATTAGGCAATCTCGATGTGGTGGGCCCAGACTGCAGGGTCTCTGATTTGGAGTGAGGTGGAATCAAGAGTATTGTGGTAGTAACAGAAAAGTCAAGAAGAAACAGTGCGTCTATGAATTAGTAATTACTGTATATTGGTCAATGATTATTTACTAATTAACTAAATGTTTATTTCTGTAGCAATATCACCGTTGTTGATATCTTGGCCTTATGGGGCTTACTTCAAGTTTTCAGAGTGTCAGTGGCTAATGTACATTGTTTACACATTAATATAATCTATCTATCTCTCTATGTCTGGCTGGCTGTCAATCTCTCTCTCTCTCTCCATATATATATATAGATGGATGGATGAAAGCACTCCGTCGGTTACGACGACGAGGGTTCCGGTTGATCCGATCAACGGAACAGCCTGCTCGTGAAATTAACGTGTAAGTGGATGAGCACTCCACAGACACGTGTACCCTTAACGTAGTTCTCGGGGATATTCAGCGTGACACAGAGAGTGACAAGGCCGGCCCTTTGAAATACAGGTACAACAGAAACAGGAAGAAAGAGTAAGAGAAAGTTGTGGTGAAAGAGTACAGCAGGGATCACCACCATCCCCTGCCGGAGCCTCGTGGAGCTTTTTAGGTGTTTTCGCTCAATAAACACTCACAACGCCCGGTCTGGGAATCGAAACCGTGATCCTACGACCGCGAGTCCGCTGCCCTAACCACTGGGCCATTGCGCCTCCACATATATATATATATATATATATATATATATGGGGCTAAAACAACAGTAACAATATATATGCCTGACTGGCTCCCCATGCCATGTAAAAAGCACCATCCGGAGTGGTTGGCATTAGGAAGGGCATCCAGCTGTAGAAACATTGCCAGATCGGATTGGAGCCTGGTGAAGCCCCCTAGCTCACCAGCCCTCAGTCAAATTGTTCAACCCATGCCAGCATGGGAAGCGGACATTTACCAGCATCGCCTTACTGACATGAAAAACAACACTTGAGCAAGGTCATTGCCAGTGCCGCTGGACTGGCTCCTGGGCAGATGACACGTAAAATACACCATTTGAGTGTGGCCATTACCAGTACCGCATGACTGGCCCTCGTGCCAGTAGCACGTAATTGCATGCACTACACTCTCAGAGTGGTTGGCGTCAGGAAGGGCATCCAGCTGTAGAAACTCTGCCAGATCAGATTGGAGCCTGGTGCAGCCATCTGGCTTGCCAGTCCCCAGTCAAACCGTCCAACCCATACCAGCATGGAAAGCAGATGTTAAACGATGATGATGATATATATATATATATATATATATATATACTTATCTATTCATTTAGTTTATCCATTGTCTTCTACTTGTTTCAGTCATTAGACTGTGGCCAAGCTGGGGCACCATCTTATAGAATTTTCGTCAAACAAATTGATCCCAGCACTTATTTTTTTTAAAGCCTGGTACTTATTCTGTCAGTCTCGTTTTGCTGAACTACTAAGTCAGGGGAACATAAACACACCAGCACCAGTTATCAAGTGGTGGTGGTGGTGGTGGTGGAGGACAAATATAGACATAAAGGCTCACACACACACACACAGATATATGCACATAAACAACAAGCTTGTTTCAGTTTCTGTCTACCAAACCCACTCACAAGGCTTTGGTCAGCTGAAGGCTACAGTAGAAGACACTTGCCAAAGGTGTCACACAGTGAGACAGAACCTAGAACCATGTGATTGAGAAACAAACTTCTTATATAAGAGAGTAATAATGGTGTTGAAGCTGTAAGATTATGAACGCAAACAATAGGGAAAAAGTTATGTTGAAAATTATAACCAAACAAAAATAATATGCTAAACAAGGTACTTGGTGACCCTGTTGATGTTGGTGCCACATAAAAAGCACTGGTGCTGGTGTCATGTAAAAATTCCCCAGAACACTCTGTAAAGTGGTTGGAGTTAGGAAGGGCATCCAGCTGTAGAAACCATGCTAAAATAGGCAATGGAACCTGGCATGGCTCCTGGCCTAGCCAGCACCTGTCAAACCAACCAATCTATGCCAGCAAGGGAAAGAGATGTTAAATGATCATGATGACGACGACGGGTCAATTAAAAGAAATTAATCAATTCTCTTACATACTCTGGATTTATATAGTTGAATCGTGCTGACTAAAAGTAACCCTTGATCATATTCTCTCATTATTAATAAATGTTTCACTAATTACTTGTATTAAATTAGGTGTTCAAATAAATTATTTCCTTTTATACTTAATCAACATAGATGTATTTTCTTTGTAGTTAGCCCCGATTTGTTAGATCTATGATTAAGACTTAATTATGAATTCATTATCAAATTTGTCTTTACTTTATAAAAAAGAGTGATAGGGGAAGGCGGTTTCACTGCTATTTCTGGTATTTCTATTTCACAATGAGGCTTCCCTTTACTCATTGATTTTAGTTTGTAATATATTCTGATAACTTAGCACTTATTTGGCTTATTTTCAATTACAAGAACAAATAATCAATTAAAAATAATTTGTTATATCATTTATAAATTTACATAATGCTTTTTAATATGAAGCCATCGTTTTCTTATTTGTAAAAATCAATACAAAATAAAGATAACATGTTACAAAAATAAAAATAGATGAAATAAAAAGGCTGTATTATTAATGGTGGAATTCTTTTGTTTTTAGATAGCAGACAGTGAGATCTGGTGATTTATACTACCTTAAAACGATACCTTGCTATTTTAAGTTGAAATCTCATAAGCAAGAGAAATAAACTTCAACTTAATAAGTCGATGGAACCAAGAACTAATAATATAATGGTATCACGGTATAGACTAGACTATTGGATGTTGTTTTACATTGCTAGTCACAATGCGCTTTGCTTTGTTTTATCTTTTGAATGATGCCACTCTGCTGGCTAGGCATGCAGGCCAGCATTCCCCTTGATCAGAAGGCTAGTCTGTTGCAGAGTTATCCATTGATAGCTGAGTGAGCTGGAGCAATGTGATATGAAGTGTTTTGCTCAAGAACACATTGTGCCACCTGGTCTGGGATTTGAACCCATGATCTTACAATTGCGAGTGTAAAACCCTAACCACTGGGCCAAGCACTTTTACACTAGTTATATACTGAGGGAAATTCAATTCCTTTGACTTCTTCCCTTCAAAAACTGGCTTGTTTCCAAGTCAAAAGAAATCTATATCACTGTAGATTTTTAAGAAAACCCTAAAAAACAGGATTACTAAGAGAGGAAAATAAAGTAGCTTGAGAGGTGAAAAGTATAACATTCCAGTCAATATAACCTTGTTTTAATCAATGAAATCTTATATCACATAACATTGCTACCTTTCAACCAACTCCACAAATATGTTATATCTGTTGAAATGAGGGCTCTCAAATTTGTTTCTAAGAGCCCTACTTCCAGCTCTTAACACCCATCTACTTTGGTCGTCCATGAATTTTGGCAACATGCCCTAATTCTACACTGTAAACACAATGTATTCCAATTTCCCTTGGACTGAGAGTTTGTAAATACAAAACCACACGCCCCCCCTGGCTTTTAATAATTCTAACATGTTTATAAATACCTATGAATATACTTGATCGTTTCCTTTTTACTTCTTTGATATAAGGTGCTCAGTTTCTTTATCAGCCAAAGATAGCGCTTTAAAGAGCACTGGAAAATCTCAAATCAAATTTAATATCAGAGCTAACAAGATTTAGTTCAGCATATATATATTTTTTTATTTTATTTTATCTAGTTTCAGCTCACGAGCTGTGGCCATGCTGGGGCACCACCATATATATATATATATAACATATATATATATATAAATATATATATTCTATCTACCTAAGAAAGAAGAATTAGTATATATTATGAGAACATATTAAGACTTGTAGAGCTGTCTTGTTATAACACATTACAGCATGTGACTAAAAATTTAATCTACCATCAAGAGAAAAACTGAATAAGACAAGAATCACTAAATATTCTTTTATACTCTAGGCACAAGGCCTGAAATTTTTGGGGAGGGGGCTAGTCGATTAAATTGTCCCTAGTATGCAACTGGTACTTAATTTATTGACCCTGAAAGGATGACAGGCAAAGTCGATCTCAGCAGAATATGAACTCAGAACGTAAAGACAGACAAAATACTGCTAAGCATTTCACCCGGCTTGCTAATGTTTCTGCCAGCTCACCGCTTTAGAATCAGTAAATATTGGTGTAGTTTGAACTCAGAATAACCAGGAACTTAGTTTGCATCATAATAATGTAAAGAAATATTAAAACCTATGAGACAAAGTGATCACCATGACTGACCAGGCTATCAGATGTTGTTACACATCGCTGGTCACAATGCGCTTCACATTGTTTTAGCCTTCAAATGATGCCACCCCACTGAGTAAGCGAGCAGGCCAACAGAAGAAAGAGTGAGAGAAAGTTGTGGTGAAAGAGTACAGCAGGGATCGCCACCCCCCCACTCCCTGCTGGAGCCTCGTGGAGCTTTAGGTGTTTTCGCTCAATAAACACACACAACGCTCAGTCTGGGAATCAAAACCGCGAGTCCACTGCCCTAACCACTAGGCCATTGCGCCTCCACATGAGACAAAGTATTTCAACCTAATTTTTTTTCTTTAGAGTGATGAAGGACTTTCTTATAGAGAAAAGAAACGGACAAAGAGAATAGTCAACCTTGTAACAGAATGCAATTTCAAATAATTTGGAATCAGTGATGTAATTGTTTTAGGTTATGAATGCCATATGTTAATCAACTGTGTGGTTAATCAGACAGGGAGGGAGATGTTATTCCCTTTGAATGATGTATCAATAGTATTGTCAACTGTCTCCAAGATAAAAAGAGATGCACTGGTCAGAGGTAATCATACTGGACATAAACTGATGGATTGAATTTTGAAAAGCAGTTGTGAAACTTAGCAAAATTAATTCAAATTAGAGATAGCTTTAAAAAGACACAGTTAAAGTTTGTGCTAAGTTGCAGAACCAAAGATGCCAAGTTACTAACAAGCTATTTTGAAACTAGTACAGAAGGTCTTTGAAGCCAGTAGAGAAGGTCTTTAACCCATTTTAACCCAGGTTAACCCTGTTGAAATTTTGAAGATAGTTATATAAATAGAGGTAACAAATAGACAGAAGCATCCAGTTAACTTTTATTGCAGTAAATAAACCAACTATAATGGTTAAATAAATACAATAAGCACTATTTTGTGTCCTGTTAACCATTATTGTAGTAAATGAACCAAATACAACTGTCCTCAAGCGAGGATAGTGGGTTAATATGGGTTAATAACATCAAACACTCAGTAGTATGGTGGATGCTAAGAAAACTAAATGCAGATGAATGGCATATGAAAGTTGCGTACAATATGAATCAAGGTACTGTTAACAAAGGTCAGAGTAGGCAATGAATTCAGCTAGGAAATTAACAAATAATTTTGTATCAGGGAAAGGTACTACTGGTGCCATATTTCTAGTGAGCAAACAGCAGAAGTAGCTGGCAAGGGTAAACCACAGTACTCAGTATTTGTCACTTTGGAGAAAGCCTTTAAAAGAGTTCTTCACTTGGTGATTTAATGATCATTGAAGCATCTGGATTTAGACGAATGGTTTGTGAGAGCCATACAAGCCATGCACAGGGATGATGTCAGCAAGGTGAGAGCTAACAATAAGTATAGAGACAAATTTAGTGTAAAGGTAGGGGTTCACTTGGGCTCACTGTTCAGTCCCCTTCTATTTATCAAAGTCCTTTAGGAATTTAAGACTGGATGCCCATGGGAATGTCTACATGTTGATATCCTTGTTCTTACATTTCAAGAAATCTATTGCACTGTTTCTCTTCCTTGGACTAATTAAACAGAACTTCAGTAATAATGATTATGATATGATGATGAAGATGAGCAAGTGGTGATGGTGGACGTTGTGAATATGGTAGTAGTAGAGGTTGTGGAGATGAAAGAGTGGGGCTAAAATTACATGCTGTGGGTCATAATGAGGGTGGGGTTAGCGATGATGGTAATGATAGCGGAGTGGAGATGGTAGTTAGTGTTGCTAACACAATAAGATGGAGAAACTGAAAATGATAATAGTGATGACGGTGGAGATGGCAACAACGATGGTGATGATGATGACAAAGATGATGCTGATGATGATAAGGAAGACAACAATGATGATGACGATGATGGATGATAGCATTGGTGTTAAAAATATGCAAGCCAGTTATATATTGTACTAATTTACAAGTTAAGCGAAGCAAAGCAAATTGAAAGAAGAAAACAAGAAAGCAAAATTAAAAAAAAACAACCCAAAAGCAATATAAAAACATAGTAAATAATGAGAGAATTTAGATTGTTGTATTCAACAGCAGACAGAGAAAGGAAAAAAAAAATTACATTCAACCATTAAACTCAGGAAGGAAGGAGATTTCTACAATTAGAACATTGTTGTAAAAATTACTGTAAAAATATCCAAAAGTGAATGTGGAAAATTAACACGAATAGCTACAAATATCAAACAAAGCCAAACGGAGAGAGGGGAGATTTATTTCGAAGGTCAATGGTTAAAAAAGAGACTAAAGCGACAAGAGGAGAGAGAAGAGAAAGACAAGGAAGCGGTAAAATATGCAATAAGTGTAAAATAATAAAATATATAACAAGTATAAAAGTATTAAAAATAAAATTGATAAATAATAATATACGTATTATATAAAAAGAATTGGCAGGGGGAAAAAAAAAATCACAGTTTTATGGCTGACACTCAAAAGAAAGGGGCTGAAAAAAGGAATTGTTCAGCAAGAATCATAGCATTGATGCAGAAAGGTCAAGGTTCAAATAACTAGTGAAAAGATTTTTTGTTGACAAGAGAAAAACCTAAAGCCATTGTGTAGGAAATGAACAAAAATATAAACATAAAAACATAAGTGTTGTTGCTGTTGTTTGACTCCCACTGAAACCAAATTCAGCAGATTTATGATTGAACAAACTCTTAACTATGGCTATCTCATCTTATGTTCGTGTATGGTGTATCTAGAATAATATTATCTAAAGTAGGGTTTCTCAAACGGGGCCCATATAAGATTTTGTTGTTCAAATTTCCAGGCAATAAATTGGTTATATTTCTAAAATGCATAAAATATTTTATCAATTTTTTTTTTTTAATACAATTCCCAGGCTGTGTGGTAAGTTGCTTGCTTACGAACCACATGGTGCCGAGTTCAGTCCCACTGCATGGCTCCTTGGGCAAGTGTCTTCTACTATAGCCTCGGGCCGACCAAAGCCTTGTGTGTGGATTTGATAGATGGAAACTGAAAGAAGCCCGTCATATATATATATATATGTATGTATTGTGTGTATATGTTTGTCCGCCCAACATCGCTTGACAACCGATGCTGGTGTGTTTACGTCCCCGTAACTTAGCAGTTTGGCAAAAGAGACCGATAGAATAAGTACTAGGCTTACAAAGAATAAGTCCTGGTGCCAATTTGTTCGTCTAAAGGTGGTGCTCCAGCATGGCCACAATCAAATGGCTGAAACAAGTAAAAGTGTAAAAGAGTATAAAAATATGATAGGTGTAGGAGTGGCTGTGTGGTAGGAAGCTTGCTTCCCAACCACATGTTTCGGGTTCAGTCCCACTGCAGAGCACTTTGGACAAGTGTCTTCTACAATAGTCTCAGGCAAACCAAAGCCTTGTGAGTGGATTTGGTAGACAGAAACTAAAAGAAGCCCGTCATGTTTGTGTGTGTCTTTGTGTCTATTTGTACCTCACTGCCATTTGACAACTGGTGTGGGTGGGTGTGTTTAATGTCCCTGCAACTTAGCAGTTCAACAAAAGAGTACAATAGCGTAAGTACCAGGCTTGAAAAAATAAGCCCTGGGGTCAATTTGTTTGACTAAAACCCTTCAAGGTGGTGCCCCAGCATGGCTGCAGTCTAATAACTGAAACAAGTGAAAGATAAAAATAAAAGATAGGATTTTTTTTAAACATGGAATGGCTATGAATGTCCATACTAGTAAAATAGGAATCAAATCAAGTCCATAGTCAAAAACAAAAGAGGTTGAGAATCACTAAAGTCTCCATCATTTAAAGAGAAGAAGGATGTCTGGTTGCTACACTATGTGTGCTACTGACCCCTTGCCTTGCTCTTTATATAGTAGTTGCAAATGATTGTGACTGTCATGGAAGCAGTGTCTTTTGTACCCAATCTTCAACATGTCTTGTCATGGGGAATGTCAGCTTACTTGGAAACAAGCAAGGGTTGGCAACAGGAAAGGCACTGGATTGTAGAAAGTTCATCTCAACAAATTCCATCCAACCCATGCCAGCATGGAAAAGTGGACCTCAAAACACGATGATATGTTGATGATGAATTTACTGAAAGCATGATGAATACAAGATGGTATATTCTCAATAAACTAATCTGCTAGAGGTTTCAGATTCTGGTTCGGAACAAATACATGTATGTATTTGATATTCTTGAAATAGGAAGTACAAAAACCATGACTCTTTATTTTTGCCTCTTCTGTCAGAATTTGTTTTGAAATTTCTAAAGCACCATCCGATCGTGGCTGTTTGCCAGCCTCGTCTGGCACCTGTGCAGGTGGCACATAAAAAGCACCCACTACACTCTCGGAGTGGTTGGCGTTAGGAAGGGCATCCAGCTGTAGAAACACTGCCAGATCAGACTGGGCCTGGCACAGCCTCCTGGCTTCCCAGACCCCAGTTGAACCGTCCAACCCATGCTAGCATGGAAAACGGATGTTAAACGATGATGATGATGAATCCCCTTCTGTCGTGAAGCATAGTAATCAGAACAGGAGTTTACATACAAGTATTATACAGGTAGCTAAGTCCCACTTTTGACTTGCATCTGTAGCTATTTTCTTCTTTTAACTATTTTTGATGAAAATACAATCATCTCTTTTCCTGCGTAACTTTTATACTTCAAACCAATGTAAGAATTTAGTATTTAACACTAACATGAGTGTTTAATAAAATGCTCTTTATTAAAAAGAAATTGTTTATTTAAGATAGTAGCTGATCTGTGGTATTCAAAATAGTTTCTAGAGCCAGAAATTCTGGTTTATGTCTAAAGAGAGGATTTCTATTCATTATTTCTGTTCATCTGTTATTAATGATTCAGTTAACATGGGTGGTCTAATGCTTGAAACTTTAATGCAGCTCTGATGGAATATTTCACTTTAAACTATCATGTATATAACACATCCATGATATACATCCTGTTTAATCTTTCGATAAAAACCTGCTTGAGACCAT
>NC_042998.1:23261019-23276019 GCF_006345805.1 Octopus sinensis
TAGGGCAGCAGACTTTCGGTCGTAGGATCGCAGTTTCGATTCCCAGACCGGGCGTTGTAAGTGTTTATTGAGCGAAAACACCTAAAAGCTCCACGAGGCTCCGGCAGGGGATGGTGGTGATCCCTGCTGTACTCTTTCACCACAACTTTCTCTCACTCTTACTTCCTGTTTCTGTTGTACCTGTATTTCAAGGGGCCGGCCTTGTCACTCTCTGTGTCACGCTGAATATCCCCAAGAACTACGTTAAGGGTACACGTGTCTGTGGAGTGCTCAGCCACTTACACGTTAATTTCACGAGCAGGCTGTTCCGTTGATCGGATCAACCGGAACCCTCGTTGTCGTAACCGACGGAGTGCTTCCATCCAATCATTAATATAAAATAAAGCTGGAGCAAGTGAACACCAAATATACAGTTTGTGTGTTTTTCATTGGCTAAACTGGCAACATGACCATCTCCAAATACAACGATATGAGTTTCAACAAGCAAATTCACATCAAGAATCTTGCGAAATGAATATATAAACATAATAATGATTTCATTTATTTGCCACAAGGGTGAAGGATGAGGGGGAAACGCCCTGGCTCTCATGGCTTCTGATTTTAACTGATTGGAAGTATTATCATGTACACTGCTGTGTTTTGGTCTAAAAGATGGACTACAGCAAATATTCTGCTCAATACCACAGATTTACTTGTCAGTTGCTTGACCTTAACCAGTTGACCATGTCTCTTAATGGCTGACCATATATGTATCTCTGATCATGAGCAGAAGTAGTGGGGGAAGCATCATAGCCATATGTTGAGAAGAATTCTTTGGGGTTTGAATAATTCACCTTTGAAAACATGGGTGTTTCGTTCAATATCCTTAAACAATCCTTATTCAAGGACCTTTTGAGTGGGATGGACTACTCTACTTGAAGAAAATTCTAATTGGGCCCTACCTGCAAGGTCATGCACTGTTTATCTTGATATGAGATCACCAGGTTGTGCACACATGGTTGTACCCTTATCAGACAAGTAGTCATGATGGGTATACTGGCTTCGTATATTTTACCCCAGTGTCCCTTTAATGGCATGCACTGCTTCTCACGCAATAATAATAATAATAATAATAATAACAGAAAATGAATGGGATAAAGAGAGTCTGCCGAATGTTGACCCAACAGAGGGACCAGCTATCCGAGTTGATAGTTCCGTGGTAGCTAAGGCAATTAGAAGCATGAAGTCAGGAAAAGCCCCAGGCCCATCAGGAATCACTGCAGAGATGCTCAAAATGTCTGGTAGTGTCGGCTATAGCCTAGTCACCCATATAGTTAATCAGGTGATACACAAAGGAGTCATACCCAATGACTGGTGTAGCAGCATAATAGTCAACTGCTACAAAGGTAAAGGTGACGCCCTAGATACAAATAATTACAGAGGTATCAAGCTGTTGGATCAGGTGATGAAGGTTACGGAGAGGGTCATAGCCCAACTAATTAGAGAGAGAGTTAGTTTAGATGAGATGCAGTTTGGGTTTGTGCCAGGGAAAAGTACTACTGATGCTATATTCCTGGTAAGGCAGCTGCAGGAGAAATACCTAGCCAAAGATAAGCCCCTGTACCTGGCTTTTGTTGACATGGAGAAAGCCTTCGACAGGGTCCCCCGATCCCTTATCTGGTGGGCAATGAGGAAACTAGGGATAGATGAATGGTTAGTGAGAGCTGTGCGGGCCATGTATAGGGACGCTGCTAGTAGGGTGAGGGTTGGAAATGAGTACAGTGAAGAATTCCGGGTAGAGGTAGGGGTCCACCAAGGCTCAGTACTCAGTCCCCTCCTATTTATCATAGTCCTCCAGGCAATAACGGAGGAATTCAAGACAGGATGCCCTTGGGAGCTCCGCTATGCTGATGACCTTGCTCTAATTGCTGAGTCGCTATCAGAACTGGAGGAGAAGTTTCAGGTGTGGAAACAAGGATTAGAATCGAAGGGCCTCAGAGTCAATCTAGCTAAAACAAAAGTTGTAATCAGTAGGAAGGTAGACAAATCACAAACGCCTTCAGGTAGATGGCCTTGCTCGATCTGTAGAAAAGGTGTAGGTAGAAACTCTATAAGATGCACCAAGTGTAAGCTATGGACACATAAGAGGTGCAGCAATGTCAAAGGAAGGTTAACTAGGAAGATGGTTTTTGTATGTGGCAGATGTTCAGGAACAATAAACACTAAACACTGAAAATGCTCTGAGACCAACTTCCGTCACTTTCCAGGGAGAAAAACTAGAAATAGTTGATAGTTTCCGTTACCTAGGTGACCAAGTCAGCAGCGGGGGCGGGTGTGCTGAAAGTGTAACTGCTAGAGTAAGAATACCTTACCCCTGCTGGTGACAAAAGGCCTCTCGCACAAAGTGAAAGGCAGACTGTATGATGCGTGTGTACGAACAGCCATGCTACATGGCAGTGAAACATGGGCCGTGACTGCTGAGGATATGCGTAAGCTCGCAAGAAATGAAGCCAGTATGCTCCGATGGATGTGTAATGTCAGTGTTCATAATCGACAGAGTGTAAGTACCTTGAGAGAAAAGCTGGACCTAAGAAGCATCAGTTGTGGTGTGCAAGAGAGACGATTGCGTTGGTATGGTCATGTGGCGAGAATGGATGAAGATAGTTGTGTGAAAAAGTGCCACACCCTAGCGGTTGAGGGAACCTGTGGAAGAGGCAGACCCAGGAAAACCTGGGACGAGGTGGTGAAGCACGACCTTCGAACTTTAGGTCTCACTGAGGAAATGACTAGAGACCGAGTCCTCTGGAAGTGTGCTGTGTGCGAGAAGACCCGGCAGGACAAGTGAGTCCATAACCCGTGGCCTTCTACTTGGGATGGAGCCAGCCTACGTATGCATACCTTCCCTTCTTGGGACATAAAACTCTACTTGTGAAACCTGTTGAGGCAAGTGAGGATCAGAATCGAAATCGATCAATGGAAATTGCAGATGTGTTACCAGTGCCGGTGGCATGTCGAAACTCTACTTGTGAAGACCCGTTGAGGCAAGTGAGGATCAGAATGGAAATCGATCAATGGAAATTGCAGATGTGTTACCAGTGCCGGTGGCATGTAAGAGAACCTTCCGTTTCGCGACCGTTGCCAGCACCGCCCCGTTTTGTGTCCGTTGCCAGCCTCGCCTGGCCCTTGTGCCGGTGGCACATAAAAAGCACCATCCGTTCGTGGCTGTTTGCCAGCTCTGTCTGGCACCTGTGCGGGTGGCACGTAAAAAGCACCCACTACACTCACGGAGTGGTTGGCGTTAGGAAGGGCATCCAGCCGTAGAAACACTGCCAGATTTGACTGGGCCTGATGAAGCCTTCTGGCTTCACAGACCCCAGTAGAACCGTCCAACCCATGCTAGCATGGAAAACGGACGCTAAACGACGATGATGATGATGATGATGATGATGTTTCTGATTTAGGCACTTGGCTAACAATTTTGGAGGTGGGAATTAGTTGATAGCATTGACTCCCACCTCCAGTACTTGACTGGTATTTTAGCTTATCAACCTCAAAGTTGAAAGGCAAAGTTGACCTTGGTAAGATTTGAACTCAGAATGTGAAGAATCGGTACAAATACTGCAAAGTAGTATTTTTCAGATGATTTCATGATTCTACCAATTCCTTCTCTTCTTTCTTCTTCAAGCGGTCACAACCAGCAATGTGGTTTACATGGTGGCACCAGGAATCTCTATCCTCTTGATTTCTTGTTGTGTGTGTCTGCCAATAACATCTATGTATTTGAGTGGACTTATCCTCTATTCAGGAGAATTTAGAAGAAGTCTTCAAAATATAACATCTGGTATGGCTTGTTGTTAAGCATGCTAAGCAGTAGCCAGTAAAACTTAACTTGTGTTGAGTGACAACAACAGAAATGAGTAGAATGTGGTCTTAAATTTCCTCTCTGGTCTTGTGCACTCACCATAGGATGTCCTGAACTCACGTAAGAAACCTGGTTTATGCATCATCAAGGGCAATCTTGAAGCTTCATCTTTAGAATCTCGGTTTAGGTTTCACATAGGATGCTGTTTGCGCATGTCCTGAAGAAGGCCAGGTTTATTGGCTTCAAAATACTTGACTGCCAGATATTTTGAAGCTTGCTTCAGGTAGTCCAAGCTTGTTCTTTGTATGTAATGAAGCTTTTCTTACTGTCAGCAATATAGGATCTAAAAAGGTGGCGAGCTGGCAGAATTGTTAGCATGCTGGGCAAAATGCTTGGCGGTATTTTGTTTGTCTTAACGTTCTGAGTTCAAATTTCGCCGAAGTTGACTTTGCCTTTCATCCTTTTGGGGGTCAATAAATTAAATACCAGTTACGCACTGGGGTTGATATAATCAACTGAATCCATTTGTCTGTCCTTGTTTGTCCTCTCTGTGTTTAGCTCCTTGTGGGTAGTAAAGAAATAGGTATTTTGTCAGTCTTCACGTTCTGAGTTCAAATTCCGCCGAGGTCGATTTTGGCTCTTATCCTTTTGAGGTCAATAAATTAAGTACCAGTTGCATACTGGGGTCGATCTAATTGACTGCTCCCCCCTCCACAAAAAATTTTGGGCCTTGTGCCTACAGTAGAAAAGAATAAAGGATCCAGACTACTTGAAGTGGATGATCTTGAGTTGTGTGCCATTTTTAGGACAAACTGGTAGGAGACTTTCATCCTCATTAATGGTAATGAATCCTGCCAATCCATTACCCTTCAAAATAATTGTTTCTAACATAAGCACAGAATCAGGAATTTAGAAAGCGGGGAACATCCAGAAGGATGAAAGGCAAACTTCACCTTAACAGGATTGTAACTTCAATGCTTTTTGGACGACACGCATCAGTCGCAGCACAATTTGAAATTTTAAATATGTTATATTGTAACAACAAAGGACAACAATATAATGAAACAATAATCAATTACAAAAATGAAATCATACTTAAAAAAAGCTGGGGTGCATCAGACAACGTATTTCCTTATAAACAAATAGATGGTAAGGTCATGGATAGAATGTCTTTGGTCATAGGTCTGCTTAATGAGATCTGACCTAGAGATAACATTATATGATAGCAAGCTAGTAGGGTGTAATGAGAGAAATTTGGCTGTTATTTCTAGCAGTTTGAGTAAGTTGAGTGCAGACCCTCCTTGATGGTCGAATGTAGTATTTGTTATATACGAGAAACATATCTGCCTATCTGCCTAATTAATAAGTATCAAAGTATAGGAACAGTACTCATATGTTTTGCTTTAGTCTAGTTTACAACCAAACTGTACATTCAATCATACATTGATTTTTAATTTTCTCTTAAAGATAATAGGGAGATTATAAAGCAAATATTCTGTTGCCATATCAATAAATCCACTGATGGTAAAGGTGGTGTTTATTTTCAGGAATTGTTGGAACCAGAAGCTGTTGCTAAGCAGCTCTTTAGTCAGCTCTGTTTAAACACACCCATGTTCAGAGCTCTCAGTCCTTCATCTGCTATGTCCATAGGCATCGACACTCATGGATCTCCATGCCAGAGTCTGAAAGTACATGATTTGTTTCTTGGGAAAAACAGAAGTGGTTCCCCATTGGCTTCTCTCAGTTGTATACAGTTTACTCTGTTAGTTTCCTACTTTCCGAAGTATGACATGTCGGCCAAAAGAAAAGATTTCTTTTCTTCTTTTTTTTTCTTTTCTATTCTAGGCACAAGGCCCAAAATCTTTTGAGGGCACCAGTCGATTAGACTGACTCCAGTATGCAACTGGTACTTAATTTATTGACCCCGAAATGATGAAAGGCAAAGTCGACCTCGGTGGAATTTGAACTCAGAACGTAACGGCAGACGAAATACCATTAAGCATTTCGCTTGGCATGCTAATGAGTCTGCCAGCTCGCCACCCTAAATAGAACAAATATTCTTTTCTATTCTAGGCACAAGGCCCAAAATTTTGGGGGAGGTGGCCAGTCGATTAGATCAACCCCAGTATGCAACTGGCACTTAATTCATCAACCTTGAAAAGATGAAACACAAAGTTGACCTCAATGGAATTTGAACTCAGAATATAAAGACAGATGAAAAAGAAAATATTTATGATGTATCAATAATAATTTAGAAATTTCTCTCTTAACTACAACTATTTCGGTTTCCATGCTTCCTTTGAATGGGTCTATTCTCTGTTTTAAGCACTTGTGCTGGCACCACATAAAAAAGCGCTCATGCTGGTGCCATGTAAAAAAGAACCTGTGCTAGCACCACGTAAAAAAACCCCCATTTAAGGTCCATTTTCCATGCTGGCATAGATTGAATGGCTTGACAAGAACATGCTGCAATTGTCTGTTTTCACATGGTTGCTATGGTTGGATGCCCTTCCTGATGCTGACCACTTTACGGAATGCAGTGGATATTTTTATGTGATACTATCATGTGTGACTTTTGTGTGGCACCAGCACCAGTGCTTTTTACATGGTACCATCATGGGTGTTTTTTATATGGTACTAACAAGAGTGTTTTTTGTGTGGTACTAGCACAGGTTCTTTTTACATGGCACCAGCATGAGTACTTCACTTGGCTCCAGCATGGGTGCTTTCTATGTGGCAATATATCATCATCATCATCATCATCATCATTTTTAACGTTCGCTTTCCAAGCTGGCATGGGTTGGATAGTTTGACTGAGAACTGGCAAGCCAGGAGGCTGCACCAGGCTCCAATCTGATTTGGCAAGGTTTCTACAGCTGGATGTCCTTCCTAATGTCAACCACTTCAAGAGTGTAGGGGATGCTTTTATGTGCCACTGGCAGAGGAGCCAGTCAGGCAGCACTGGCATCAGTCTTGCTCGAATGGTGTATTTTACATGCCACCAGCACAGGAGCCAGTCAGGCGGCACCGGTATTGGCCACACTCGAATGGTGCTTTCTACATATATATATATATATATATACACACACATATTTAGGGTGATGAACTTTAGCACACCAGGCAAAATGCTTCCTGGAATTTCATCCATTTTTAAGACATGTGTTCAAATTCTACTGAGGTCAACTTTGCTTTTCATCCTTTTAGGGGCGATAAAATACCAGTTGAAGACTGAGGTTGATGTAATCAACTTAGCCCCTCCCCAGAAATTGCTAGCTTTGTGTTAAGATTTGAAACCAATATATATATATCTTTAGCAAGGTGGTACCCAAGTATGGTCGCTATCCAATGACTGAAATAAGTAAGAGAGAAAAGATATATATAATGGGGGAAAGCATTTGAATCCAGAATCTTTATTTATAAAACAGAGTCAGAGTGCTCTTAATTGGTAAAACCATATGAAGATAATCAGGGAATCATTGATCAAAGTTGCATTGTAGAAAACAGAAAAAAGGTTTAATAGTCAGTATATTTCAAACTAGTCTTGCAATGGCTTATCTCAGAAACATAAATATATAATCATCAAAAATCTATTAACCATTAATTGATATGAATACAAGTTTCTAAAGGTAAAAATAGCAAATTGATTCACGAAACAAATTCTGCAGCTTAAAAGTTAGAGGCCTAATATCTCGTATCTAGCAATGTGTTATTTAGTTTTCTGTTTCAATTAACAACAACATCAACAACTAAAATCATGGAAAAGTCAATACACAACCATGAAAAACCAGTTTCCCCCCATTTTTTTTGTGTGTGTGTGTGTGTGCCAGAGAATCTATAACTACATGGGAGTGGCTTAGTATTTGGGTCAGGGAAGAAATGGAACCATTCATCCCCACAGTTGAATGTTCATATACTGAGATAGAAGATATTTTTATTGGTCATTTTTTACTTGTATCAGTCATTAGACTGCAGCCATACTTTGAGAAATTTTAACTAAACTCTTTTACTCTTTCACTTGTTTCAGTCATTTGACTGTGGCCATGCTGGAGTACCGCCTTTAGTTGAGCACATCAAACCCATGACTTATTCTTTGAAAGCCTAGTACTTCTTCTATTGGTCTCTTTTGCCAAACCACTAAGTTGCGGGGACGTAAACACACCAGCATCATTTGTCAAGTGATGTTGGGGGGACAAACACAGACACACAAACATACATATATATACATATATTTACATACAACATGCTTCTTTCAGTTTCTGTCAACCAAATCCACTCACAAGGCTTTGGTTGGCCTGAGGCTATAGTAGAAGACACTTGGCCAAAGTGCCACGCAGTGGGACTGAACATGGAACCATGTAGTTCATAAGCAAGCTACTTACTACACAGCCACCCCATTTTAAGCCTGGTATATATTCTATTGGTTTCTTTTGATGAACAGCTAAGTTACAGGGATGTAAACACACCAACACCAATTGTCAATTGGTGGTGGGGGACAGAGACACAACGACAAACACGCTCAACAAGCTTCTTTCAGTTTCCGTTTACCAAATCCACTCACAAGTCTTTGGTCAGCCTAAGGCTAAAGCAGGAAACACTTGCCTAAGGTGCAGTGCAGTGGAATTGAACCCAGAAACCTGTTGTTGGGAAGCAAGCTTCCCGCCACACAGCCGTAAAAAGGAAAATAGTTTGAAGAGAAAAAAAAAAGATGGTTAGTGATTCCCTGGGTACAAAGAGCCATGAATTAATGGAGAAAATAAATAAAGCCGGAGATAGATACATGAAGTATTGTTGTTACCAATGTAGTGAAATTACAAGGGACTTCTTTTAGATACCATGCAGTTTTAATTCAGAGGAAATATATAAATAAATCAATCCCATTTTTTGTTGCTGTTTATATACTCTTTTTTAAGTATGGGCTGAGAAGCTTTTTTTTGAGGAGTGATTTAATTCTGTAACCTATAATCTTGTCTATAATATCATATAAGAGCATTGTATTTCTATGAGTTTCAAAATAAAATAGAAGAAAAATGGAATTATTCGATGGTAAAACACAGGTTTATTGTACGATACATTCAACATATCAGGTAGCTAATCTGGTTTGCAGAACATTCATGTGAGAAAGAAAAAGAAGTGAGTTGCCATAAAAAAGATAATAGCCATGGTAAGGTGTGTGAATGTGAGAGAGAGAAAGAGAGAGAGAGAGAGGAGTGCAGGTGTGTGCATGTGTGTGTGTGTGTACAGCGTATGTAAGTGAGAATGGTTCATGTGGGCTCCTAAATCCAACAGATCTCTGAATGAAAAACAATTTATCAAAACGTATCCTAGGAAACTGATAAAAAAACTCATATTGGGGGAGGCCCAAAAATGGAGGTTGTGTTGCGGAGAAAAAACAAGAAATGTTAAGGATGCTGATATGAACAAATGATGTATGTTGCCCAATTGCCTACTGTTGTCAAATGTGCTTGATGTATACACAGCGCTGTCACATGACTTGTAGAGGCCCCCACAACTTTTTGTTTCGAGGCCCCATCCCTTCAATCAAAATTCGTAATCTTCGCACACCTTTTATTCATAGCTATATTTTAATTTATTCTATCTGAAGTTCAATACTTCACATCATTTTTAAAAGAACATTTTTAAAAGTACAACAAGTTAAATTTATTTAGGCTTATTTCAAATTTCAATAAGTAAAACTTCCAGACATGAATAAAAGAGCATTTTTATAATCCAGGAAACTTTCAAAGACAAACACGGCACACTTTTTGCTTTGCGAAATCATTGTTCAGTTCAGAATAATCAAGCTGAGAGCTAAGTTCGTGTTCAATAGATATCATAGACAATCCACAAAGTCTGGTACACGTTCGTGGTACAATGTAATATTTTTTACAAAAACCTTTGCAGGTACAATGTGTTACCATTTTATTTCTTGAAATTTTCAGTGAACATCAATAGTTTAACAATTGCAGCGTGGAAGGTGTTTGTAAGCCATTTAAGAAACGCACAAAAGCCGTTCGATTCACTTCAACATTTAAGTTTAATTTGTCAAAATATTTTCGTTGCTTTAAGACCACGACCTGTTCAGTGACAAAATTGTTGAAGTGAATCGAACGGCTTTTGTGTGTTTCTTAAATGGCTTACAAATACCTTCCACGCTGCAATTGTTTTCGTTTCAGCACATGATCTCAGATCAAATCACTTGCTATGCAAGTACATCTCCGTAAATCAATAATTTAATTCTTGTTCAACATCTTAACCAAAGTAAATAGATGACTTGACTATGTACTTTGATCTTAACATGGCGCCCTGGGGCCCCTCAACTGCGGAGGCCCCCTGTGACTGCAGGGGTTGCAGGGGCTTAGCAATGGCCCTCTTTATACACTAATGAAGAGTTCTGCCATACAATCAAGTCAATCCAATATGTATGCAAGTGTATGAACAAGGGAACTGAAAGCTGCCATGAATGCAATCCCAAAACAAAACACAAATTATGGTGCAGCCCAGTTCTAGCTGGGAAGGCACAATAAGGGAACTGAATATACATTCATACATACATACATACATACATACATACATGTATGTGTATATATATATATATAGGCATGGGTGTGTGGGAGGAAGTTACAGGTGTGGTTGTGTGGTAAGAAGTTTGCTTCTCAACCACATGATTCTGGGTTCAGTCCCACCACATGAACTTTGGGTAAGTGTCTTCTACTATAGCCTTGGGCCAATCAAAGCCTTGTGAATAGATTTGGGAGATGGAAACTGAAAGAAGCTTGTCGTATGTATGTGTGTGCATGCCTATATTTGTCCTCCACCACCACCAGACAACCAGTGTTGGTGTATTTATATCCTTGTAACTTAGTGGTTCATAGAGATGCATGGCTTAGTGGTTAGGGTGTCGGCATTATGATCGTAAGATTGTGGTTTCGATTCCTGGACTGGGTGACGCGTTGTGTTTTTGAGCAAAACACTTCATTTCATGTTGCTCCAGTCCACTCAGCTGGCAAAAATGAGTAACGCTGCGATGGACTGGCGTCCCATCCAGCCCGGGAACACATACGCCATGGAAACCAGGAAACCAGGCCCATGAGCCTGGTTAGGCTTTAAAAGGGTGCATTTATTTTTTTTGACTTAGTGGTTTGGCCAAAGAAACCAATACAATAAGCAGCAGGCTCAAATAAATAAAATTATTGGGGTTGATTCCTGCCACTAAAATTCATGGCTGCAATCTAATAACCACAAGAAGATAACATTTATGTGTAATATACACACACATACACACACACACACACACACACATATATACATACATACAATTATATACACACACACGCACACATATACATACATACAATTATATATATACACACACACACACACATATACATACATACAATTATATATATACACACACACACACACACATATACATACATACAATTATATATATATACACACACACACACACATATACATACATACAATTATATATATACACACACACATACATACATACAATTATATATATACACACATACATACAATTATATATATACACACATACACACAATTATATATATATACACACAATTATACACACACACACACACATATATATATATATATATATATATATATATATATATATATATATATATATAGTCCTCCAGGCAATAACGGAGGAATTCAAGACAGGATGCCCTTGGGAGCTCCTCTATGCTGATGACCTTGCTCTAATTGCTGAGTCGCTATCAGAACTGGAGGAGAAGTTTCAGGTGTGGAAACAAGGATTAGAATCGAAGGGCCTCAGAGTCAATCTAGCTAAAACCAAAGTCGTAATCAGTAGGAAGGTAGACAAATCACAAACACCTTCAGGTAGATGGCCCTGCTCGATCTGTAGAAAAGTGTAGGTAGAAACTCTATAAGATGCACCAAGTGTAAGCTATGGACACATAAGAGATGCAGCAATGTCAAAGGAAGACTAACTAGGAAGATGGTTTTTGTATGTGGCAGATGCTCAGGAACAATAAACACTGAAAATGCTCTGAGACCAACTTCCGTCACTTTCCAGAGAGAAAAACTAGAAATAGTTGATAGTTTCCGTTACCTAGGTGACCAAGTCAGCAGCGGGGGCGGATGTGCTGAAAGTGTAACTGCTAGAGTAAGAACAGCTTGGGCAAAGTTCAGAGAGCTCTTACCTCTGCTGGTGACAAAAGGCCTCTCGCACAGAGTGAAAGGCAGACTGTATGATGCTTGTGTGCGAACAGCCATGCTACATGGCAGTGAAACATGGGCCGTGACTGCTGAGGATATGCGTAAGCTCGCTAGAAATGAAGCCAGTATGCTCCGATGGATGTGTAATGCCGGTACTCACACTCGGCAGAGTGTAAGTACCTTGAGAGAAAAGCTGGACCTAAGAAGCATCAGTTGTGGTGTGCAAGAGAGACGTTTGCGCTGGTATGGTCATGTGGCGAGAATGGATGAAGATAGTTGTGTGAAAAAGTGCCACACCCTAGCGGTTGAGGGAACCTGTGGAAGAGGCAGACCCAGGAAAACCTGGGATGAGGTGGTGAAGCACGACCTTCGAACTTTAGGTCTCACTGAGGAAATGACTAGAGACCGAGACCTCTGGAAGTGTGCTGTGCGCGAGAAGACCCGGCAGGACAAGTGAGTCCACAACCCGTGGCCTTCTACATGGGATGGAGCCAGCCTACGTATGCATACCTTCCCTTCTTGGGACACAAAGCTCTACTTGTGAAGACGTGTTGAGGCAAGTGAGGATCAGAATCGAAATCGATCAATGGAAATTGCAGATGTGTTACCAGTGCCGGTGGCATGTCGAAACTCTGCTTGTGAAGACCCATTGAGGCAAGTGAGGATCAGAATCGAAATCGATCAATGGAAATTGCAGATGTGTTACCAGTGCCGGTGGCATGTAAGAGAACTTTCCGTTTCGCGACCGTTGCCAGCACCGCCCCATTTCGTGTCCGTTGCCAGCCTCGCCTGGCCCTCGTGCCGGTGGCACATAAAAAGCACCATCCGTTTGTGGCCGTTTGCCAGCTCTGTCTGGCTCCAGTGCGGGTGGCACGTAAAAAGCACCCTCTACACTCACGGAGTGGTTGGCGTTAGGAAGGGCATCCAGCCGTAGAAACACTGCCAGATTTGACTGGGCCTGATGAAGCCTTCTGGCTTCACAGACCCCAGTAGAACCGTCCAACCCATGCTAGCATGGAAAACGGACGCTAAATGATGATGATGATGATGATGATGATATATATATACATACATCTGCATACACATACATACATACACATACATACTTATAAAGAAAAACAAGAGAATCACCATGGAAGAAAGAACTCTAGCTGGTTGCAACCATGAAAAAAAAAAAACATTGATAGAAACGTTAAAACACCTTGAGGATGAAAGAAGCTTCACAAAGACTGCGTTACCAAGAAGAATAACAATTTGCCAGATACTGTATATTTTTAAAAGAAAAAACAAGGAAATAAACAAATATTTCATCATCATTATTGCTTGCAGAATGTAAACTGAGATGTCTACAAATAAATAAAATATAACCCCAAAGTATTTTTGTAGTATTATTTGCATAAATTTCACAGAAATATTCAGCAATCCCTGATTAAATATACTGTTTTTGTTATTTATTTTGATGTTATTTTTTTTCTTTTCATTGCAGTCATTGATATGATTATCATACGAAGCCACGGTGTCTTACGAAGGATTTAAACATCTTGGCTATTACAAAACATTCACATCTTGGAAAAGCAATCATTTTCTATGCTTACTCTGACAACTACATATTCTTGGCAAATTCACATAGTTCACTGCTAAATATACTTTGAAGAATCTGCCCAAAATCTGAGAATTCTTTAATATATATAAATGTCTAAGTGCTAAACATTTTATGTAGATTTAATTTGATTTTAAGCTTAATTTAATTTTAAATAGAATTACTCTTTTATTTGTTTCAGCCATTTGACTGTGGCCATGCTGGAGCACTGCCTTTCATTGAACAAACTAACTCCAGGACTTATTCTTTGCAAGCCTACTACTTATTCTGTCAGGCTCTTTTGCTGAACCGCTTAGTTAGGGGGGCGTAAACACACCAGCATCGGTTGTCAAGCGATGGTGGGAGTACAAACACAGACACAAAAACACACACACATGTATATATATATATATATACGAAGGGCTTCTTTCAGTTTCTCTCTACCAAATTTACTCACAAGGCTATAGTAGAAGACTCTTGCTCAAGGTGCCATGCAGTGGGACTGAACCTGGAACCATGTGGTTGGTAAGCAAGTTATTTACCACACAGCAACTCCTGTGCCTACTTGTTCAAATTGGTTTCAAAAGTGATGTTTTATCTCTGTACTGTGTATTGTTTTGGTTGCCTGGTTTGAACAAACCCATCATTAAATGCATTAGAAGCAGTTATATTTTTCCAAACATTATATATCTTAGGACTTTATTATCCAATAAGACAGAATTTGAGGAAGATTTGACTGCTATTTTAGATGAGTCTAACAAGCATAGAGATTTCCTAATTCTCACTATTGTAAAATGTTTAAGAGAAGATGCATCTCTCACACAGATATAACCCCAGTCTTTCACTTGTAAAACTGTTAAAAAATTTGGTACCAATTTTTCACTAGTAAATGAATTGAAGAAAGCAGAATTTAAACTTTCTGCCGAGCAGACATGAAGAAAATAATTTGTCCATTTAGCTATTTTCCATTAACCAAATTAATTAATCAGAATGTCATTTGCTCACTTTAAAAAAATTAAAAAAAAGAATCTTTTAGTGTGATATTTTATTATTTGTTTTTGTTAAATTATTTTCACATAAAAAATTTCCCCTTTTTCTATTCCTATCAACTTCAAATATTTATTCTGCTATTTACTTTCCTTCTTTTATTTGAGTATCAGACAAAATACCTTGTGGTATTTCTTCCAGCCCTTTATGTCCTAAGTTCAACTTTGCCTTTTAACCCTCAGGGTTGATAAAATAAATTACCAACCAAGTACTGGGGTTCACGGTATCAACTAACACATTCCCTTCAAAACCTCTGGTCATGTGCCTAAGATAGAAACCATTATTATATGCAATATAAACAATATCTTTTTAGTTATAT
>NC_042998.1:23281019-23293519 GCF_006345805.1 Octopus sinensis
TACCTCTCCCATCTTCGCTCCAGAGAGTAGAGTTGTAGCTCTTTCAGTCTCCCAGTAGCTCAGCTGTCCCATTGATGCAATCTTCCTTGTGTAGTATTGCTGAATTGCCTCAAGTTCTGCTATTAATCCTATGGTATGAGGTGACCACAGCTGAGAGCAGTAGTCCAGATGGTTGAGGAAAAATGTCCTCCTTACGACCAGCATGGTTTCCTGGTCCCTTGTTCTGAAGGTTCTCAGAATCCATCCAGCCATTTGGCTGCACACTGCCATATCTTGGTGACATGCATGTGAAATAAGGCATTATTGCTCATATTAATCCCAAGATCATGCACCATATGTGATTTTAAGATTGCCGCTCATTTTGGGCCAAAGTATTGTTGTTGTAACTTCTGAGTACCAATTAACAGGTAGTGGAGGGCTTGGAATTTGCCTGCATTAAATTGCATGTTGTTGTCCTCAGCCCTTTTATATATAGCATCTAGGTCTTTCTGTAGAAGATGAGTATCAGAAGGTTCCTTGACTGCTTGTACTACTTTTGTGTCGTCAGCATAGCTAGCAAATGTGGCTGTCTGTGTAACTGATGGCATGCCTGAAAGTGCCACAATGAACAATGGTGGCCCCAATACAGTTCCCTGAGGCACTCCACTTTCTATTAATGTCTCCGTGGAGATGGCTCTGTTGGCTGCTATGGCCTGGCTTATGTCTTTTAAGAAGTCATGCAACCACTCTCCAATTTTACCAGTTATGCCGAGTCTCCATAGTTTGTGACATATATATATATATATATAAGAGACAAAAGTGTACATATGCCACTATATTTTTATATATAAAAAATACAAAAATGGGACCAGAATGCAAAACATCCAGACAGACGATACAAAGAAAATAAGGACGGATAATTCGGAGTTTTCTTTCCTCAGTCGAGTTCCAGATTATCTTTGCAATTTATACATACATAAACATATATAATATATATATATATATACCTACAGACATATATACACACACATATATACACCCACATATATATATATTTACATGCATACATATTTTATCATATACTTAAGCTGAGGCACCACCTTGAAGGGTTTAGTCAAATAAGTCAACCCCAGTTCAAATTTTTAAGCCTGGTACTTTTATATCAATCTCTTTTGCCAAACTGCTAAGTCACGGGAATGTTAGGAAATCAACACCAGTTGTCAAGTGGTGGCGGCGGCGGTGGTTGTGGTGGAGAAACGGAAAGACATAGCACACACACGTCCAACTTATGCCAGCAGGGAACATGGATATAAAAGAATGATAATGATGATGATGATAATAATGTTGATAAGCACACACACACACACACATATGATGGTCTTCCACACAGTTTCCATCAATCAAATTCCCTCGCAAGATATGAAACATTCTGTTTGGTGGTTGCAGTAACTTATCAATTTATCTTGAGGAGCGATTGGTAGCTCCTTGTTGAATTCTTCTCCATAATTTCTGACCAGAGGATTGATAAGAGTGGTCCTCCACAGCTCTCCCCAGAGTGCTATATAGCTGTGAGAGAGGGAGGGGAGGTAAATGGAGAGGAAAGAGAGAGAGAGAGAGAGAGAGGGTAAGGGAAATGGAAAGAAGAGAGAACAGGAAGGGAGAGAGAGAGAGAAAGACAGACAGATGGAAACAGAGAGGGTAAGGAGAGAGGACAGAGAAAGACAGAGAGAGGGTAAGGGGGAAAAGAGAGAAGGGAGAACAGGAAGGGAGAGAGAGAGAGAAAGAGAGAGAGAGAGAGAGAGGGTAAGGGGGAAAAGGAGAGAGGAGAGGAGAGAAAGAGGTACAGATAGACAGACAGAAAGAGGGTAAAGGGAAAGAAAGAAAGAGGAGAGAGAGAGAGAGACACGGATAGACAGACAGAAAGAGGGTAAGGGGAAATAAGGAGAGAATAAGGAGAGAGAGAGAGAGACAGAAAGAGAAAGGGAGAGGAGAGAGAGAGAGACAGATAGACAGACAGAAAGAGGGTAAAGGGAAATAAGGAGAGAATAAGGAGAGAGAGAGAGAGAGAGAAAGAGAGAGGGTAAGGGGAAAGGCGAGAGGAGAAGAGAGAAAGAGACACAGATAGACAGACAGAAAGAGGGTAAAAGGAAAAAAGGAGAGAAAAGAGAACAGGGAGGGAGAGAGAAAGAGAGAGAGAGAACCGATCCCTAAAAGTTACCTGGTATTCTGTTTATCTACCAGCCTGGGAAGGGTGAATGATGAAGATGATCTCAGCGGGTTTATGAAACCAAAGTGTGAAGCAGCCACAACAAATACCGCAAAATATTCTTTCCTTACACATCCTACACCCCACCGACACTATACACTACACACACATACACACACGCACACATGTACTCCCATACAAATGTATCTGTGTTAATGTCGAGTATATATGTACGTTACTTTTATTGATTATCTTAAACTAATTCACACTATTGCTACCAAGTACTAAAGGTAAAACAGACCGCTTGATTTGTTTTGTATTTTATATTTGATACACCTAAAAGTGGAATAAAGAATAAAAAAACCCATGCAAAACCTCTGGTAAAAAACTGAAAAAAAAAGGTATCTTTTTTTACTTGTTTAGAAAACTAGAATTTCCTCGCCTAAGAAACATATATATAAACCAAACGAGGAAGTTATACACACACATATACTTTATATGTATAATTATATGTGTATATGCGTGTGTGTGTGTGTATAAAATTACATTAAGCTTTGTGGTTAGACTCCAGTCTGTGTGTGTGTGTGTGTGTATGTATGTGTGTGTTTGTGTGTGTGTGTGTAAAAGATAAAAACAAAATCAAGAGGCAGATTTCACTGGAATATTGTGATTTGGTAACTAAAAATACTCGTGTGGATAAGCCCAAGTGAAAGAGAAATAGAGTGCTAAGTCGGTTTAGAAGTGTTTTCGTTCCTGAAAAGGGTGAAAGGAGGTAAAAAAAAATCCAAATACAAACTCCCAAAACAAACAAAAAACCACTACCTTTAAATGAAAGGAAAGAACGGGAAGAAAGAAAAAACAAACAAAAATAAAGCAGTAAAAACAAAGTAATATATATAAATATATATATAAAAGGTGAAAAATAAATAGATAAAAAACACACACAGAAAGCCAAAAAAAAAGAGAAATAATCTGAGACTAGTTGGTTCAGTCCGAATCTAGAACCAGCATGCGACGCAGGAGTAACGCAGGCCGTCCCAGCATTTGTAGCTGGGGGAGAAAAGATAGTTTGTTCCCAGGTATACAAGTGAGTACTAACCAAGATTTATAGAAAAAAAAACTTTTTATTCTCTGCTTATTTCTCTGGTTTTGTGTCGTTTAGCTTATTTTGAAGAATCGATGCAGTAGTTTTTTTTACTTCTTTTTTTTCCTTTTTTGATTTTTTTTCTTTCTGTCATGCGATATTGAAAAAAAAAAAAAAAAAATATATATATATATATATAAATAAAAATTTAAAAAGAAAAGGAAAAAAAGATAGCAAGAAAGACGGAAAGCAAAAAAAACAAGGTGGGTGTGTGTGTGTGGGGAAAACAAAGTAATTTGTGTGTATGTCTGTCTGTCTATTATTTTCTGTGATGTTTTCCATTCATATTAATGGTACTACTAGCGAACGGTGGTCCCTGTGCGCGCACACGCGCAAATTAGTCGTATGTAGTCGATCCTACGACTTTTTAACCCTAACCCTAACTCTAACCCTAAACCTAATTTTTTAACCCTAACCCTAAACCTAACCCTAACCTTGGTACTAGTACCCCTAACCTTAGTTTGTTTATAAAAATAATTTACTTAGTTTAAAAGATTACTTAGGACCGACTAGCTAGGGTTAACCCTAACCTTAGTTTTTTTATAAAAATAATTTATTTACTTAGTTTTAAAAAACATTATTTAGGATCGACTAGCTAGCGCGTGTGCGCGCACCGGGACCACTGTTCGCAACAATAACAAATACAAAGAACTACAACAAAAATACAGCATCAATACTGACTCACATTTCAATATCTGTCAAACTAGATTGATATTGGCAAATATATAGTGGTCGTTTGTCGGTAAATAATGATTAAACGGCGGTCATAAGCAGGTTGTTTTAGTATTACTATTACTATTATTATTATTACTATTCTTCTTTTTCTTCTTCTTATTATTATTACTATTATTATTATTACTATTATTATTACTATTCTTTTTCTTATTACTATTATTATTACTATTATTATCATTATTATTATTACTATTCTTTTTCTTATTACTATTATTATTACTATTATTATCATTATTATTACTATTCTTCTTTTTCTTCTTCTTCTTATTATTATTACTATTATTATTATTACTATTATTATTATTATTATTATTATTATTATTACTATTATTACTATTATTATTATTATTATTATTACTATTATTATTATCATTACTATTATTATTATTATTATCATTCCACGAGTAACCTTTCGAAGCGCCGCCCCCTATTGGGAGTTTCAATTGTTACTTACATTTCGTTGTTATCCTGCTTTTTTGTACACGGCCTTTTTTTCAAACGGACAAAACCCTTTTTGTAACTTTCGCCCTGTGTTTTGTCCCTTTATGTTTTAATTGATTTTTGCAAGCCCTTGTGGCCAATAAACGAACGAATTATTATTATTATTGTTGTATTCTGTAACAGGACGTTGACTGCTTCTAGATATTCAGGGTGTAGAAAGTATTGGATGAACACGGTAGTAATGCTGTATATATACAAGATGAAAATGCCTGTTAGGGATAGTTTATTTTCGAAGTGTGATATGTACACAACTAATACATATTCCCATAAATACTCATCTACACATCTCTCTCTCTTTCTCATATAAACATACATGCACATACATTTATATTAGCAGAGTTGTTTAGATGTTAGGGAGAATCCCTGGTAGTATTTGTTCTGGATCTTTGGTGCTCTGTGTTATGAGTTCAAATTCAGGTGAAGACAATTTTGCTTTACGTCTTTTTTTTTTAAGTGGATAAAATAAAATATGAGTCCAAGGCGCTGGATTGGCAGAATTGCAGTATCACTTTCAGTTATTTTGCATTCTGAGTTCAAACTTTGCTTCATACCTGCTGCCTTTTTATAGGGAGAAATTAGTCTTTCCAGTTAGACAGATGGAGCATAACAAAAACAACAAACTCTGCCACAATATAATACACACACACACACAATTATATATATATATTATATATATATTATATATATATATATATATATATATATATATATATATATGTAAAAATAAAAAATATTAAAAACTGGGACAGAAGGCGAAACACCTAGAAGACGACACAAGAACCACAGGACGGGACATTCGAAGCCCTCAGTCATCAGTCAAGAACCGATCATCTTCGCAATTTCGGCTGATTATATATATATATATTAGATATCACACATGACACATGTATATCAGCACACACACACACTCACATATCTATGTATGTATACATAAATATACACTAACGTATTAATATAAATCTGTGTGTGTGTATGTATGTGCAAAATGTTTGCAGGCTAAGGAAACCACAAGAAGAATTACTTATACAAAACTCTGGAAGAAGATGAAAAGACAGGCACTCAATTATAGACATATTCCTCATGGAAAAGTGAATTTTATAAAACAAAGATTTAGTATATATATACATAAATACATACACACACACACACACGTACATGTGCCTGCATGTGTGTGTCTATATATCTAAACATCTATATCTATCTATCTATATATATATATATATATATATATATAATTTTACTCCATCACATGGCTCATATGACGTCCTTATCAAACACCCCACATGCATATGAATGTGTAATATATATATATATATATATATATGTAAGCTTTAAATATACTGTTTTTGGTGTATGTAATCTATGACATATATGTGTGGTGTGTGTGTGTATATATATATACACACACATATACACACGTTGTGTAGGCAGGATAAACGCAGCATAAAAGCACTAGCAGCACACTGTAGTGGTTGGCATTAGGAAGGGTATCCGGCTGTAGAAACCATGCAAAACAGACTGGAACCTGGTGCAGCTCCTTAGCTTGCCAGCTCTGATCAAACTGTCCAACCCATGTCAGAAATGACAAGGGACACTAAATGATGATGATGATATATACATAATACACTCACACATGTGTGTGTATATATATATATATATATATATATATATATGCTCATCATCATATGTGCATTCCATTCTTGTTGCTTTTTTCTTGGTTATATATATATATACACAGACACACATATATATATATGTACAGGGTGTCCCAGAAGTTGCTTACCACCCTGGTTTTTAAAAAAAATACACCCTTACTGATTTCAAAATCACGTTATTGAAATTAATCGTAACAAATGCTCAAACTGAGCACCCTCTACAATAAAACATGCCGAAAAAAATATGATAAAATAAATCGCTTTAATAATTTTTAATGCAAACCAGAATGGTGCGCGACTTCTGGGACACCCTGTATACACACACACACACACACACATATATATAATTATGTATGTATGTTTAGATATCCATAGATAAGAAAGGCAGATAGATATGCATATATGCATACATATATACATAAATTTACTGGCACTGATATCTTTAAAAGCTAATAATTATAGTTATGAAGAGTTAAACTTATCTTTCTAATTTGCAACTATTATTTTACAAGCTATATTATATATAAATATTATTACAAATTTTACGAATGTTATTTGCATTATCTAATGTTCCTCTACAGGAACAGGTAATATTATGTGCCAAAAATCATATTTGATTTCATTGAGAGTGAGAATGTCAAAAATGTGGGCAAAAAATGGAAACGTTTCCAACAGCTTAGAACAGATGTGTAAGTGTGCGTGTGTGAGTGTGTGTTAGTATGAAGCTGTGTACCAAATTATATGATTCATATAACTATATATATGTATGTATGTATTTATATATATATGTGTGTGTGTGTGTATTTATATATGTAGGTGTGGCTGTGTGGTAAGGAGCTTCCTTGCCAACCACGTGGTTCCGGATTCAGTCCCACTGCATGGCACCTTAGGCAAGTGCTTCTACTATAGCCTTGGGCCAACCAAAGCCTTGTGAGTGGATCTGGTAGATGGAAACTGAAAGTAGCTCGTTGTATATATGTACATATATCTATGTTTGTTTGTCCCCCCATTGCTTGACAACCGATGTTGGTGTGTTTACGTCCCTGTAACTTAGTCGGTTCAGCAAAAGAACCCAATAGAATAATTACCAGGCTTAAAAAATAAGTACTGGGGTCGATTCATTTGACTAAAAATTCTTCAAGGTGGTGCCCCAGCATGGCCGCAGTCTAGTTACTGAAACAGGTAAAAAATAAAAGATGTATATATATATGTGTGTGTGTGTGTCTGTGTTTGTCCCTGCACCATCGCTTGCAACTGATTTTGGTGTGTTTACATCCTCTGCAACTTAGCAGTTTGGCAAAAGAGACAGATAGAATAAGTAGAAGGGTTACAAAGAATTAAGTCCAGGGGTCAATTTCTTTGACTAAGAGGCGATGCTCCAGCATGGCCACAGTTAAAATGACTGAACCAAGTAAAAGAATATCTGTATATGTGTGTATGTGTGTGTTTGTTCCCCGCCACTGCTTGACGTTGGTTTGTTTACATTCCTGAAATCTAGCAGTTCAGCAAAGAGCACTGATGTTGATTTGATTGATTACACCTGTCATGGTAGTGTCTCAGGATGGCTGCAGTCTAATGACTGAAAAGGTAACAGGTAAAAACTTAAATATATGAGAATATATATATATATATATATATATATATATATATAGCAATAAGAAAATGGAGGGGATTAATAGGTGGTTCATCAACTTTTAGACATTATATTATGTTAACTTATTTATTTATTAACGGCAAAATATCTCTTTACCTTCACCCATTTAGTACACTAGGTAATGTAACTGTAATGCAATAAAAAACACTTGTGTATTAATAATTGGGTATTCTACCAGCAGTATATTGGATGGATATTATCCCTTAGTGGGTTGGATTCACAACCTCTAACTTTCTTGGAGTTATGTGAAACTCCGAGTAACAGGTTTTGTTGAATTTCTGCTGCTTTTAAATAAAGCATATTACTCTACCCCTGGTATTTGAGTACTCTTTTTTCCACCTTGTTTCACATTTATGTGTTTACTCCGGTATATATATATATATAGATATATATCTATATCAATGTGTGTGTGTAGTAGTAGTAGTAGAAGAAGAATAAGAAATAGAAAATCTTTGGTATAATATTATATGTTTGAAAAATTGAATACAAATGGCTTTTGCGATAATTTTTCCACTTTAATAATTAGATGTTTATAACTTTCAGAAAAGCCATTTCTATTCATTTTTTTCAAACACACATACACACACACAGACAGATAGATATAGATAGATAGATAAATAGATAAGATAAATAGGTACACACATAAATATACATCTATCTATTTTAATAGGCATATACATATGCACACACTCATATATTTAGAGAGAGAAAGAGAGTGAGAGAGAGGAACACAAAAAGATCTTTGAAATGTATGAGTGTGTGTGTGTGTGTGTGTGTGTGCATGCATGTGTACCTGTAGGTTTGTATTTAAACACACAGATGTTTTATACTTACATATAAACACACATGCACACACATCCGATTCTAATAATTTATGGGTTTTCCATTTCATACATTGGAGTTCCAATTTGTAGAGTTTTCATCTTCTGTTCTCAAAGATATTTACAAGAAAGTGTTTTTAGCACTGAGAATTACTGCCAGAGTTTACTACGGACAATTCTTTATTGATTTCTTTTGTCTAGACGTAGGTCCAGTATTTATAAATGTAAAATATAGTTAATTTTATCATCTCCCATTCATGATGGTGCTTATTTTATTGACTGTTTGCGAGATGGTAAGCAAAGCCAATTGTAGGTGAAATTGAACTCTGGCCCATGTCGTTCTAAAATCACATCAGAAGTGACATCCAGTTTGGTATCGTAGTATCTTTGGTCATCTCTCTGTGTTTTACAAAATTTATTATGTTGAAAAAAAAAAAAAAGAAACTTTTGTTTAGCCCCTGGTCAGTCCCAGTTAAGAAGATTTATGATCAAAGGCATTCCAGTTTTAGAAGAGAACACATTTTCCAGTATGATGTTCTGTTCTAAGATAGTAAGGCATGATGTTTTATGGGGATTTAGCTGTTGTTTTTAGAAGGTTGAACAATACAGAGTCACCCTTATTTGCTCATTCCTTCTATTGAAAGTGTGGGTTATAATGCTTTTAATAGTTCATGGCTCAGTGGTTAGAGCGTCGAGCTTACGATCGTGAGGTTGTGAGCTCGAATCCCGGACTGGGCTGTGTGTTGTGTTCTTGAGCAAGGCACTTTATTTCACGTTGCTCCAGTTCGCTCAGCTGTAGAAATGAGTTGCGATATCACTGGTGCCAAGCTGTATCGACCTTTGTCTTTCCCTTGGATAACACTGGTGGCTTGGAGAGGAGAGGCTGGTATGCATGGGCGACTGCTGGTCTTCCATAAACAATCTTGCCCGGACTTGTGTCTAGGAGGGTAACTTTCTAGGTGCAATCCCATGGTCATTCATGACCGAAGGGGGTCTTTTTAGTTCACGATATATTTCTAGTGATGTTCTGTTCTAAGATAGTAAGGCATGATGTTTTAAGGAGATTTAGCTGTTGTTTTCAGAAGGTTGAACAATACAGAGTTTCCTTTATTTGCTCATTTTGCCAGGCGAAATGCTTAGCAGTATTTTGTCTGTCGCTACGTTCGGAGTTCAAATTCTGCCGAGGTCGACTTTGCCTTTCATCCTTTTGGGGTCGATAAATAAAGTACCAGTTACGCACTGGCATCGATGTAATCGACTTAATCCCTTTGTCTGTCCTTGTTTGTCCCCTCTATGTTTAGCCCCTTGTGGGCAATAAAGAAATATATATATATATATATAGATCACGATATATTTTTAGTAATCAATTGATCAATGTTGCAGGAAATGGAAATGAAGTCAACTATAGCAGCATTTGAACCTAACACAGTCAGGTACTGGACAATATAAAGCAGAGCATCAAACCCTGGACTCGACTATCTTGGCTATCCTGACTGCTTTTGTTCATATTAATAATAGAAAATCAATACATTAGTCATTTGGGTTTTCTTTATTTAGTACAATCAATAATCCAATTTTTCCATATTATTTACTATAGGCATGAATCTCTTTCATAATTTTCTCATTACTGGTTTAGTTATGGGCTTGGTTAAGACACTTAACTCTACCAACCACATAAACAAAACTTTCAAGGCTAACTAAGAGATTATAAATTACTTTCAAACTGTTCATAAAGTCAGTCGTCTAATGTTTAAGACATTTTGTTTTTATCCCTCATCTTAATTATCAGAGTTAACATTTCTAGAGGATAGTAATTAACTAATTATTTACACAGAATAGATTAAATCATTAATAGAATATTTAGTTCCAGCCTGGTTGTTTGATCTGATTTTGGCTCAAGTTGAAAATCTAACAATCGTACAAATGCTTACAAAATCAAAAAAAAACAACATAGCACCCATTGCTTTTGGAAACATTTTTGCACACTCAGAATTACTGAAGCATGGAATAAACTACCTGCATCAGTTTTTAGCAGTCGGGACACCAAATCTTTCCAAACTTCCTGAAATTCGCCAACAGTACACCAGTTTCTTCTTCCTTTTTTTCCCCCCCATAGACTTTAATGTACATTGCATGCAGTTTTGGCAGCTTTTTCTGATGAGTTGTAGTGCACCTGAGCACCGTACACACTAAGTTCATTACTATTCTACAGTGAGATCATCATCATCATCATTTAACATCCATTTTCCATGCTAGCACGGGTTGGACGGTTCGACCGGGTTCTGGGAAGCGAGGAGGCTGCACCAGGCTCCAGTCTGATCTGGCAGTGTTTCTACAGCTGGATGCCCTTCCTAATGCCAACCACTCCGTGAGTATAGTGGGTGCTTTTTATGTGCCATCGGCACAGGTGCCAGGGGAGGCTGGCAGTGGCCCCGATCGGTTGGTGCTTTTTACGTGCCACCGGCACAGAAGCCAGTCAAGGTGGTCCTGGCATCAACCACGTTCGGATGGTGCTTTTTACGTGCCACTGGCACAGGTATCATAACTACGATTTCCATTTAACATTTATTTTGATGTTGATGTACTTGACTCAATAGGTCTCCTCAAGCACAGCAGGTCATGTGGGGGAGGGATAGATTATGTTACTTACTAATAAACTTTTACTTTCTTTTATCTTTCTGTTATTTGTTTGTCACGAGGGTGTGGCCATGCTGGGGTACCCCTTGAAAAATTCTTAGTCGAATAAATTGACTCATCTACTCATATTCTTTTTCTTAAGCCTCATACTTTCTCTATTGGTCTCTTTGTTTTGTCCCCCACCATCGCTTCACAACTGGTGTTGGTATCCTTATGGCCCTTTAACTTAGCAGTTTGCCAATAGAGAACAATAAAATAAGTTCCATGCTTTAGAACAGGGATGGCCAACTTTTTGTCAACTGGGGGCCACGTTGTACCATTTCCAAGTGGGAGAGAGCCGTATGATAATACACTGAATTTTTTTGCAGTTCTTCTTAATTTCATTTGTTTTAGTATGAAATTTTATTTGTCTCAGTATAAAATTTTATTTGTCTTAGTATGAAATTTTATTTGTCTTAGTATGAAATTTTATTTGTCTTAGTATGAAATTTTATTTGTCTTAGTATGAAATTTTATTTGTCTTAGTATGAAATTTTATTTGTCTTAGTATGAAATTTTATTTGTCTTCGTATAAAATTTCATTTGTCTTAGTATGAAATTTTATTTGTCTTAGTATGAAATTTTATTTGTCTTAGTATGAAATTTTATTTGTCTTAGTATGAAATTTTATTTGTCTTCGTATAAAATTTCATTTGTCTAAGTATGAAATTTTATTTGTCTTAGTATGAAATTTTATTTGTCTTAGTATGAAATTTTATTTGTCTTAGTATGAAATTTTATTTGTCTTAGTATGAAATTTTATTTGTCTTAGTATGAAATTTTATTTGTCTTCGTATAAAATTTCATTTGTCTTAGTATGAAATTTTATTTGTCTTAGTATGAAATTGGTAACCTAGATACTCAACAAGGGCTGCATGTGGCCCGCATGTTGCCCACGCATGCTTTAGAAAATGAAATATATAGGTAGTGTATTTCATTAGAGATAGGGCTGTGAGAGGGTTAAGGTTTTATAAAATGACTTCAGAAACATTTTGCATGCTATTACAGGTTTTGTAGTTCCCTGATGTAAGGGGATAGACTTTTAGAATCCCTAACAATTTCATGCCTCATTTGAGACTAGTCTAATTCCATGTCTTTTCAACCTCATGCAATTTTGATTAATGTTTAG
>NC_042998.1:23298519-23376019 GCF_006345805.1 Octopus sinensis
TGTTACCATGCCGAGGCGAATAAAAATAAACATCAAAGACTATCTCTTCACATCCATCCCACCCACACGTCACACATACATATGCACACACACACACATGCATGCACATTTACATACAGATATATTCCAGTGGTGGTTGGCAGGAAAAAAACCCACTAAAAAAATGCTGAAGTGAATATCTATAATAAGTACTAAATGGTAATATTCTGATGGTTTGTACTCCAAAGCGGAAGTACTTGATATCTATTTAACTGGAAGAGATGAAAAATTGGCAGCTAGTGTTTAGATGGCCACCTCCCCCGACTTACCCAGACGTCTGTAATCCAAATATATTCCTGAAAGATTAACTTACAATGGATCCTTTCTGAGTTGCCCCAGTTTTATATTTTTTTTAACGAAACAAAACATGAGATAATGTAAACTTAACGATGTAATTTAAACATTTTGATACTTGCCTAATTTTGGAAACTCGTTAAAGAAATGAACAAGAAATAGTATACTTCCTTTCTTCTCCTACACACTGTGTGTGTATGTGTGTGCATACATGTATTTATATATTAGTGTGTGTGTGTGTGAGAGAGAGTGGTAGCGTTTTTTGTTTATTTTTCCAGCTCTAAATTTATTTACACAATAGGATATCTTTATTTTGGTTGCGAAATCACAAAAAGTAAATACATTAAGAGATTTCGAGCCAACAAGTGTACTTCTAAGCAGTTGGATGCTCTTACTATTTTACTCTCTAACCTGTTTTCCAGCCTGTCAGCTGTAGCCATGCAGGGGGTTCACTACCAGCAGCAGTAATTGGTTTTGCAGGGCGGCAAGCTGGCAGAATCGTTAGGATGCCGGGCGAAATGCTTAGCGGTATTTCGTCTGCCCTTACGTTCTGAGTTCAAATTCCGCCGAGGTCGACTTTGTCTTTCATCCTTTCGGGGTCGATTAAATAAGTACCAATTACGCACTGGGTCGATATAATCGACTTAATCCCTTGTTTGTCCCCTCTATGTTTAGCCCCTTGTGGGCAATAAAGAAATAAATATTTGGTTTTGCTTCTTTTTTCTTTTTCTTAAATTTAATTTTCTTAGTTTGAAGTGGAAAGGTAGCAAGCCTGATCTTTTCTGAGAACCTCTTGAGACTTGGAAGCAAATGTGAAGAATATATCCTACCGCCACTTTCAATCTCACTCCAACCCCCATCCCCACCCCCCCACTCCCATACCTCCATCCACCACCCCTGCCCCTGGCTCATGGGTTGCTTTATTAGAAAGCAGCTTATCTTCAGACTAAAGACCTGATCCAAGTGGTTGCAGTAGGGAGGACCCTGCTTAAGGTAAAGGGCCAAGTTGTGGTGTTAAACCTGGCAATGAATTCAGTCTACAGCTAGAAGTAGCAGCCAATTTCTAATAAATCCCAGTTTACTATCTTAAAAAAAAGAAGGACACATTGAGTGCTATATTTACCAAAAGAAAAAAAAAAAAGAAGCAAAAGAAAATAATGGGATCGTTTTGCTTTTGATCACAGATTGCTTGATAAAGGACGACCAAGGGTTACACAACACCAACAGCAAATACATTAACAATTTTATGAATACTTAGACTTAATTAAATCGGAATGAAAAGGAAAAATATGTAAATCATTTTTCTTGCATCATCATTATCACCACTGCTGCTCCCCCTCCTCCCCCTCCCCATGAAAGTAACCAAACACTAAGAACACAGAAAGATAATCATAAGTGACACCCAGTCCCTTATGATTATCAAAATAAAGGACTTTTGTGCTCCTCTAACATTATATTCAATCATCAAAACCTTCAAGCCAATGGGAGACCATCTAAGTGGTTCAACGTCCAGCTAGAAATAGCAACCAAAATTTCCCTTGAATTACATCCTATTGTCTTAAAAAGTCAACATATAGTATAATAGGGTCATTCCTAAAAAGACTCCAGGAAAAAAAAAAAAGACAGGATGATCATGGCTTGAATGCCTTTGCTTAATCAGGGCTGATTTTGGTTGGCAGTTGTTGAGGTTAAACAGCAACCATCAGCCAAAACTTTGGCACTACCATATTCCTATTTTTTTTGTTTTAGTTTCTTGAGATGGATGGTCATGGTTGGAGCACCTTTGAACAAACATTATGAGAGGACAATCACTAATCTTGTGTGTGCATGAAAACCCTTAAATTGTATGCTGCAGATAAGTAACTAGAAACACTGCTGCAAATAGTACATAGATTTAATGAAAATATTTGTAAGGGACTTGGATTTGAAAAATGCTCCAAAGCAATCTTGAAAAGAGGAAAATTAATTAAGAATGATAATTATATCATGCTACAAAAACTAACAAAGATTAAAGAACTCAACCAGACATGGACATATAAATATTTAGGAATTAATGAACTACATAATGCATAACATATGCAAATGAAAGAAAAGGCAAAGAAGGAATATTACAGCTGCATTAGATTAATACTTAAAACAGAGCTAAATACAAAAAAAATAGGGTAACATATATCAGTACTTTTGCTATTCAAGGAATAAGTCAGAGTTACAATAATTTCAACTGGATGCTAAATAAATTAGCAAGACAAGAAAAATATAATGACCAGATGTAGAATTTGTTGCTCCAAATTTGATTCAGAAATGTTATATTTACTACAAAAACAGGGAGACATAGGCCTTAAGCAACGAGAAACTATTATAAGTTATTCATACAGGACTATAAATATATTCAATAATGTACAATGGAAAACTAATAGGAAGAGCTACAAGACATGGATTGCAAAAGAAAGTGTTTTTTACAGTGTTGCAGGAAGCCAACAAATAGAAAACAGAAGTTTAAATAACAATGGGAAAGAGAAAGGAGAAACAATAATAAAGTATGAAAAAAAACACTCTAAAATATAAGCTAAAAATAGAGCTACATATGAAAAAAATAACCCCTTTATGGCCAATACGAAGAACCTGAACGTAGACGTATACGCAGGAAAAAATTGCAGCATTTGCTAAAAAGTGCAGCGTTGATGAAAGATAAGACTGAAGGATTTGGAAATGTGATACAGAATCAACGCCCTGCAATGAGAAACTACCAAAAGCACATAAGGAAACAGAAAAAATATGAAGTAACTGCAGAATATGTGGCAGCTGGAGAAGAAACAATTAATCATATTGTCTCTGTCTGCTTTGGCACTTTCGTATACTGAATGTTATGGCAACATTATGAAATACTAACAGCGAAGAGGTTATTTGTTCCTTCTCGAGCCACTCCTGGCTCATAAGGGCCGGTTTCCCGGTTTCCTTGGCGTATAGGTTCCCCACCTGGATGGGACACCATCCTGTTGCAGGTGAGCTGCAAGATGCAGGAGGAAAGAGTGAGAGAAAGTTGTGGTGAAAGAGTCAGCAGAAGTTTGCCATTACCTTCTGCCGGAGTAGCATGGAGCTTAGGTGTTTCGCTCATAAACACAAACATTGCCCAGTCTGAGATTTGAACCCGCGATCCCTCGACCGCGGGTCCGCTGCTCTAACTACTAGGCCATGTGCCTCCACAACAGTGAAGAGGTAGCATAAACATACATAAGAAAGGTCTGAAAGACTGACGAAGTGATCAAACTCTGGGATATGTTAATCCACACAGACAGGAGAATAAGGGCTAATTGGCTAGATATTGGTGTCATTGTAGAGAGTACCTCCCAATCAAAGTTTGAAGAAAATATCAAAATATAAAGATTTGGAAATATAGACAACTAGAATATGAAGAATGAAAACAAACAGTTGAGATGTAGTGGTCTATAAAACAAAATACCAGTCAAGTACTGGGGTCAATGGTGTCAACTAACTTCCTCTTCTTACAATTGCTGGCCTTGTGCCTAAATCAGAAAGCATTATCATTGGTGTTGTTGTTAAGTCAACAAGCTGGCAGAATCTTTAGCACACTGAACAGCATGTTTAGTGGTATTTCTTCAGGGTTCAAATTCTGTTGTGGCTGACTTGGCATTTCATCCTTTTGGGGAACATCAGTTGAACATTGACTAGCTACCTCTCCTAAAATTTCAGGCCTTGTGCCTATATTAGAAAGGATAAATTATTATCTCTGCCTTAGCGACATCTCAATCACTAGGCTATGCACTTTCACATAGTATCAGACTGAATTCATGCATTTATAAATGCATTAATGGCCTAGCAGGTAAGGTTGTCTTAACTCATCACCGTCATCATCAACAACATTAAACGTCTGTTTTTCTAATGCTGGCATGGGTTGGACAGCTTGACAGGAACTGGCAAGGCCAGAAGCAGCATCAGGTTCCTTAGTTTGTTTTGGCATGGTTCCTATGGCTGGATGCCATTCCTAATGCCAACCACTCTGAGTGTAGTAGATGCTTTTTACATGGCACCATGACCAGGGCTTTTTACATAGCGTAGGGTACAAGTGTTTTTTTTAGAAAAGTTCCAAGTTTAAATTCAGTCTTGAACTGAGTAAACATCTGAAAATAAGACATTTGATAATGATCAGGACTCAAACTAATGTAGTGTAGATGTAAATTAAAACAATTTTGCATTTCTAAATGTGGAAGTCATTATCTGAGATATTATAATCTTATTAGCAACAACACATTTCAGACGTTGAATTAAGTATCTTAATATTACTTCCTGACAAGAACTTAAAAATTTTAAAAGATTGAGAAAGTAATAACATTTATAAGAACTCTTAAAATGTCTTTAAAGAGATTTCTAATATTGTTGCAATAACTAGCAAGGTATGATTAAGAATGAGTTTCTGTATGTATAAGTGTGTGTGTGTGTGTATGTGTGCACATGCATGCGTGTGTGTGTGTTGCAGTCTGTTGGTGTGATATGTTATAATATGATCTTAAATTGGAATTTCACTTAAGATATAACTTGTTTTCGCTTCTGAAATAATCTTGCTACATGAAATGTACAATTATCTGTATTTGAATATGGAACATTATCTACTGATAATGTTTATCTTCTTGCAGTAGTTCAATAAAGAAAATGAATTGCTTGGCTTTTGCTAATCAACGATCTCCATTAGCAAGTGATTAACACTCTTTAATTTAGACTTCAGAAAATGGGAGGATGTGAATACAAGTTGTTACATACATGCTTCTCTCAAAGGCATTCACAAAACAAGGCAACTACAACTGGGAATTGAACATGGACCACAGACTAGATTTGTGAAAGTCTTATTACCTACTCCACAGAACTCTTTGATAACTTAACAAACCTGGTTGTTATGATTATTCTTTTATTCTTGCATTTGCTTCAGTCATTTGACTGTGGCCATGCTGGAGTGCAGCCATAAAGGGTTCTTTAGAAATCGACCTCAGGACTTACTCTTTGTAAGCCTATCGGGCTCCTTTGCTGAGTTGCCAAGTTATGGGTGACACAGTCACACCAACATCGGTTGTCAAGTGATGGTAGGGGGATAAACACTGACACAAAGATGCACACACATAAATACATACATGCACATACACACACACACACATATATATACATACACACACACCCATATATACACACACACACATATATATACGATGGGTTTCTTTCAGTTTCCATCAACTAAATCAACTCACAAGGCTTTGGTTGGCTTGATGAGGTTATAGTAGAAGACACTTGCCAAAGGTGCTACACAGTGAGACTGAACCCAGAACCATGTAGTTGGTAAGCAAGCTTCTTATTTCTTTATTGCCCACAAGGGGCTAAACAAGGACAGACAAAGAGATTAAGTTGATTACATCGACCCCAGTGCATAACTGGTACATAATTTATTGACCCCAAAAGGATGAAAGGCAAAGTTGACCTCGGTGGACGAAATACTGCTTAGCATTTTGCATGGCGTGCTAACCACACAGCCATGCTTTTGCCTGAGAAAATTTTTTTTAAATAAAGAAAAATATTGGTTTCAAATTTTAGCACAAGGCCAGCAATTCTGAAGGAAGTGGGGAGCTAAATCGATTAAATTGACTCCCATGCTCATCTGGTACCTATTTTATCAATCCTGAAAGGATGAAAGGCAAAGTCAATCCCAGTTTTATTTGAACCCAGGGATGTACAGATGGACAAAATGCAACTAGGTATTTTGCTTGGCATGCTAACAATTCTGCCAGCCTGTTGCCTTAACCCATAAAGTGCTGGGATTTGCACTTACATAACATGGACTGCTGAGCACATTTTATGAAAATGAGAATACTATGCATACATAAAAAACAAAATAGTTAAAATATTTTCTTAGTATATAATGGCTTTACATCATCTGAAAAGTCATTAGTTGAACTATTAGTTCTCTTGCATCCTGGTGGGTATTGGAGCATTTGAGTGACATTAGACCCAATTAACGCCCATAAGTTAAATGTTTGTATCTGAGCCACGGTCTTGGCCTATTGACCTGTGCCTGATAGCTATGATCATGGCTCATCACACTTTAGGTGTTAATAAATGAGAATATTGATTTCTAACATCTATGAAACCTCAAATTGATGGGAAGTGTACAGCTGATAGAATTTACTTCAGTACTGAACAATTTGTTGGAAGAATGAATGCTGAAGTCACCTTGATAGGATCTGAATACAGATGTATAAGTATGCAGCTAAAAACAAGATATTTTGTCCGTCATCCTACCAATATGAGTCACCATCAAATTTTTTTACTTTACATGGTTGTGTGGTTAAGAAGTTTACTTCGCAACTGTGTGGTTTTGGGTTCAGTTCCACAGTATGGTAGCCCAGACAAGTGTCTTCTCCTACAGACTCGTACATCTGAAAGACTGACTGACTGAATGAATGAATGAATGAATGGATGGATGGATGGCTGTATCATCAGTTACAATGACGAGCGTTCCAATGTATTCAGTCAATGGAACAGCCTGCTTGTGAAATTGATATGCAAGTGGCTGAGCGCTCCACAGACACATGTACCCTAAATGTAGTTCTCAGGAAGATTCAACATGACACAGAACATGATAAGTCGGGCCCTTTGAATTACAGGTACAACTCAATTTTGCCAGCAGAGCAAACCGGAGTAATGAGAAATAAAGTGTCATGCTCAAGACACAATGCACTGCTGGATATTGAACTTATGACTTTACAATCATGAGGCAAACACCTTAACCACTAAGCCACATGCCTTTACACTGGGAAGGTTTACACATAAAATTACTAATCAATAAATAAATGCATGTTTTACAACTGCCCTATCATTGTAAATCGTAAAATTAGTTTCAAAAATGTACATCAGAAACTTATGTTTTCAGAAATAGAGCCCAGCTCAATGAATATGGTCATTTAGTTTTGTTTAATAAATTGACTGATTCAGGATACTGTCAACAGAAATTACAAGTGTTCTGAAAGAATTCCTGTTTTAAATTTCCTGATTATATTCTACACCACTAAACTCAGTCAATAAATGAAATTCCATTAACCATGCCAAAATAATTAAAAAATAGGCTCAAAAATGTTGTTTCAGAAAATATATAAATATCTTTTTTTTTTTTCAATAATTTGTATGGTTATGATAAAAAATTTAATGTTTTGTGTGTGTGTGTGTGTGTGTGTGCACTCTACAAAAAATGTAATGAGTAATTTTTCAGTTTAATGTTAAATTGTTTTTATTATAACTCTGCATAAAAACACACACACACATACATAATAAATAATAATAATAATAATAACAAAATTATTGTGTGCAGTGCACAGGTGTACTATAACTTATCAAAGGTATGGTACATAGAATTACGTACAAATGTCAGGAATGTGAACAGTGTGTGAGACATGATATACATGGGTGCATACATAAATAGAACCATACACTCACACACACAAGCACAGACACATACATACACTTACACATGAGTGTGTGTGTGCATGTGTATGTATACATACATATGTACACATATACACGTACATGAACACCTGCATACATATGTACATTATAATTTATTGTTAAATATCAATTTGTAAAGGAAACTGTTTTATTTTGAAACTTACCTGATAAAAAAACAAAATAAAACATCACTTAAAGAATTTTGTTTTCACTTTGCAAAGAACTTATCAATTATCATTTTTATGAGTTGAGATGGTTTTGTTTTTATTTCTTCGTAGTGAGTTGGTGCTCTACACATGATGTCTAATAGCATGTATAATTCATATCTATGTGGCACAGTTGTTGTTGCTATTGATTACCTCTACATCGGTTAAGCTCTGGATTAAGACCCATGGAGGCCCTAAGCACTTAAAAGATTTTGGTATCCCCCACCACCAACCCTATATATGTAATTCAAGGAATAAACAATACAAAATGAAACAAAATTAAGAGTAAGATGGAAAATAAACTTTATTTTCGTATACTTCATCATCATCATCATCATTTAACGTCTGCTTTCCATGTTAGCATGGGTTGGATGATTTTGACTGAGGGCTGGCGAACCACATGGCTGCACCAGGCTCTAATCTTGATCTGGCAGAGTTTCTACAGCTGGATGCCCTTCCTAACGCCAACCACTTTGAGAGTGTAGTGGGTGCTTTTTACGTGCCACTGGCACGGGGACCAGTCAGGTGGTACTGGCAATGACCTCGCTCAAATCTTTTTAAACATGCCACCTTTATTCATATTTAAAAACAAGCAAATTAGGTAGTTAAGAAAATCTGTATAAGAGATGAAATCAGTAATTATATTGAAAAGTAATGTTTATCACCACTTAAACATGGCTGTTCCATAGGAAGCAATGTTACTGCTGTTTTTAACCTCAGGAGGATGTCTCCTCCAGCTGGTTATTTGATGCAACCTGGGCCTGACATATATTGCAATCAGGGGAGTGAACCCCTACATACTTCCAGCCACGAGACAACCAGACTGTATGGCTTCAACCTCTTTGCAACAGACTGTGTTACTTGTTTTTTTATATATTGCAAGCTGGAGTAAACTACTGCTATCTCTAGTGGACAGGTATCCACCACTGAGGATGACCACAAAGAAGTCAAAACTGTACAGTCTAGTGGTCTCTGGACACTAATTTCAAACCCCACTGAAGGCAACTTTGCCCTTCATCCTTTCATCCCCAGAAGGATGAATGGCAAAGTCAACCTCAGCAGAATTTGAACTCAGAGTGTAAAGATGGACGAAATGCTGCTAAGCATTTTGTCTGGTGTGCAAATGATTCTGTCAGCTCACCACCTTAAGTTCAATATATATTGATTTTAAATTTTGGCACAATGGCACAAAGCTAGCAATTTTGAGGAAGGGGTTAAGTTGATTATATCAAGCCTAATACCCAATTGGTATTCGTTTTGTCAACCCTGAAAGGATGAAAAGCAAAGATGAACTTGGCAGAATTTGAACTCAAAATGTAAAGACAGATGAAATGCAAATAAGCATTTTGCCTGGTGTGCTAACAGTTCTGCCAGCTCAATATATACATCTTCTTATTATTATTAATCCTTTTTGCCCCTTGTGGAGCGTAGAGCCAGTTTCCTGGTTTCCTTGGCATACAGGTTCCCCACCTGGATGGGACGCCAGTGTGTCGCAGGTGAGCTGCAAGATGCAGGAGGAAAGAGTGAAAGAAAATTGTAGTGAAAGAGTCAGCAGAAGTTTGCTATTACCTTCTGCCGGAGCCGCATGAAGCTTAGGTGTTTTGCTCATAAACACATACATCGCCCAGTGTGAGATTTGAACCCGCGATCCCTCGACCGCGAATCCACTGCTCTAACCACTAGGCCATGTGCCTCCACCAATATATATATATATATGTGTGTGTCCAATATATATTGTCAACATCATCTGAAATAGGCAGTTACTTTACAGCCATCTGTGAAAGATAACAGTGACACTCAGGTCTGCAAGGATCAGTAAATTTCTTATAGCTAGCAGCCATGTGTATTATCTGTGAACATATGTTTATATACTTGAGAGTAATTATGTTATCATAATTAAATTTATTTAATTGGCATATATTAAACATTGTTAATTCTGTTGCTGGCTTTCTTCTTTCAACTTGAAATATATCTTTTTATATAAATGCCTATAATAGTTTCCATTAACAATAAACTAAACTGAATTCAGTTCAATTGAATTACTGACGCAATGTAATTCTTCGCAGTTACTGTCTTGGGAACGATAGTATCAATTCCTGATATCCTTAACATGAAATATATAATAAAATTTTGTTAGATAATGTAAAGCTCCAACTCATATCACTTTATTCAATACAATGCAAAAGATAAAACTCTTGAAATGACTTTATTCTATAAAAGCATTGTTGACAATAATAGATTAAATTCTTGAATTAGGTGTGACTATTTCAAAAATTTTCCTTTTACCTTCCATTAACTAATTTAGGCTTTGTCATAATACAATTATCATTTTTCATTTTTAAGACTTCCTACAGCACCATCCATTGTGATAATCAATGTATATTTGAAAAGAGAATATTAAAATCAGCTTTTATTTAATGTAAGTGTTTCTGGCACTCCGTTTGTTTTATTCCCCTTTAATGCAGTAACCTCTCTCTTTCCCTTCACCATCCCACGATTCTGACCTGTTTCTCTTATCAGCTAGCTTTCTAAGCAAGGTAGAATGAGGCAAAACCGAGTCATGAGCAGTGCTGTACCTTCCTTACTAAGGTACATAACTCTGTTTACCCCATGATGCTTTGTTGAAAAAAGAAAGAAAAAAAAAAATAGAGGCTATTACTATTTAACATTTGAACGTAACAAAACTTGCCCCCTCCAACAATTATAGATATGAATGGGCAAATATCTACAATCACAAGAATAAATACAAAGAAACTACTCGTCCAAACTAAAATAGGAAAACAAACAAAAAGTAAAACGGATGTTAGAGAATTAGCTCTATTTATTTTGAATAACATTTTAAAAAATAACAGACCACTGTAATATTTAGTTACATATTAAGAAAGAAATTCTTATTGAAATTCTATTTGCTTGCTTCTTTCTACATTGTAGTGTTCTTACATAAGTTAAGACAACAAAATGCAGACTGTAGAAATTAGGTAAATGCCATTCCATTAATACAAATGGTTTCAAATTTTGCCACAAGGCCAGCAATTTCAGAAAAAGGAGGTAAGTTGACTAGATCGACCCAGTGCTCAATGGCTACTTATTTTATTGAGTCCGAAAGACTGAAAGGCAAAACTGATCTCAAGAAATGCTCCTAAGCATTCTGTCTAGCACGGTAACAATCCTATCAGTTCACTACCTTTATCATCATCATCATCATCATCATGATAATGATAATAATAATGGTTTCAAATTTTGGCACAAGGCCAGCAAGATCTGGGGAGAGAGTAAGTCGATTACATCAACCCCAGTATTCATCTGGTACTTATTTTATTGACTCCCAAAAAAAGGAAATGCAAAGTCAACGACAGCGGAATTTGAACTGAGAACATAAAGATGGACAAAATGCCGCTAAGCATTTTGCCCAGCATGCTAACAATTCTGCCAGCTTGCCACCTTAATAATAATAATAATAATCCTTTCTACTATAGACACAAGACCTGATATTTTGGGAAGGGGACTAGTCAATTACACTGACCCCAATGTTTCACTGGTACCTCATTTATTGACCCCGAAAAGATGAAAGGCAAAGTTGACCTCAGCAGAACTTGAACTGAGGAAGTAAAGACGGATGAAATGCTGCTAAGCATTTTGCCCAGCGTGTTAACGATTCTTCCAGCTCACCACCTTTCAATAATAATAAAATAATAATAATAATAATAATAATAATAAAGAGGAGGAGGAGGAGGAGGAACCCCCCACCCCACCAAATGTGACGAAGCTGGTCCATTGAACTACATGTGCAACTCATTTTGCCAGCTCAGTGGATTGGAGCAACATGAAATAGAGAGTCTTGCTCAAGGATACAATGTGATATGTCTTGCATTATGATGATGTATTTTTGTCATCTGCGGGACTGGCCTGAACAGTATACCTCGCTGATGAAACTACTGACTGTGTTTATTAGAAGTGGACCAGCCTACTTCTCACCTGGGGGTGTTCACCACAACACAATGTAATGCTAGGAATTGAACACATGACCATAAGATTGTTAGCTTAATAAACTAACCCTCAAACACATGCCTTAACTTGTTTATATGTAGTTGTATATCTTTTACTTGTTCCAATCATTGGATTGTAGCCATGCCGAGGTTACCATCTTAAAAGATTTTAGTAAAACAGATAATCCCCAATACTTCTTTTTAAGTCTAGTACTTATTCTGTTGGTCTAATTTGCTGAACTGCTAAGTACAGGAACGTAAACAAACCAACACCAGTTGCCAAGCAGTGGGGATTGAGACAAACTCAGGTACAAACACACACATGCACATGTACATACACACAGATATGATGGGATTCCACACAGTTTCTGCTCACTGGATTCACTCACAAGGCATTGGTTGGCTAGGGGCTATAGTAGAAGACACTTGCAAAAGATGTGGGACTGAACCCCAAACTACATGGTTACAAAGTGAGATGCTTAACCACATGGCCAATATTTGGAGAGGGATGTGCTCTGCCAAGATGACTTGTTCTAAAAACACTACATGAGAAGAAAATCTCCAATGGAGCTCTTACAACTGAGCTGTGGATATATAAAATCTACAGAAATTGTCAAGTTTTGGGAGGTGATTAATGGGTTGACTATAGATCCATAATTGATTTACTTTGAATACTAAAATGGTTTATTTTAATCTTTTATAACAAATAATTTGCAATAAATTTTGATATATGAAGCCTAAAAGCTAAATAACCACAACCAAATAAAAGGGTAAAAGAGGCAGACAGATAGATAGATAGATAGATATATTTCTTTACTACCCACAAGGGGCTAAGCATAGAGAGGACAAACAAGGACAGACAAACGAATTGAGTCGGTTACATCGACCCCAGTGCGTAACTGGTACTTAATTTATCGATCCTGAAAGGATGAAAGGCAAAGTCGACCTCGGCGGAATTTGAACTCAGAACGTAGCGGCAGACAAAATACGGCTACGCATTTTGCCCGGCGTGCTAACGATTCTGCCAGCTCACCTATAGATAGATAGACAGATACATATATATATATATATATATATATATATATATTATATATATATATATATTATATATATATAGAGAGAGAGAGAGAGAGAGAGAGAGAGTAGATGAGTGGGAACAACAGACAGAAGAGTAAGATGTGAAGTTGTATTTTAAGAATAGTAAGACAAATTAGACGACAGTAAGAATGAATATTTTGTGAAGTGTCATCGTTTTCCTTTCAATTGAAAGAGTCTAAGAAATATATATGTGTATATATTGCAGTGCAGATGGCTTGAAGCTTGTGGTGAATGACACCAAACCAAAAGCATGCCATGCCATCTAATCCTGACACTTCAATCTTTCCAAAGCTACAAGATTCACTTTGAAATTTATACATCAAACAAGACCAACATTATCGTTATTGTAGTTGTTTTAATCATCGTTGTTAGCATTAATGTTGTCATTGGCGATCTTCTTAGTGTCGTCATAATTATCATACCCAACATGACCACCACCACTGCTGCTGCTGCTGCTATTACCATGGCATTCATCGCACCCACTTCCATTATTTTTCTCTCTAGCTACAAAACAAATTAATCTATTTCCTTATAATTCAATTTAATTTGATATTTAAATGGTTATTGTCTTTCCTGATATACCACTGATACACAATACTATCAGTGTCTACATACATGTAATATACAAAATATCAGTATAACATAGATACACACACATGTATGTGTGTCTGTGTGTGTGTGTAAAAGAGAGAGGAGGTAACTTGTAAATATTCTATATTTTTGTTGTGTGGTAGATTTGAGGTCCATTTTTCTCAAATGCTTAATTCACATAGGCATAAAATCATAGCCACAGCCACCTCTTGAGTGATTGTGCACTCTTAGAAATTAAATGCTTCATTGTTTAGGTGATCAAAAATCGTACAACATGAAAGCACAAAAAAACACAACAACGTGAGGATGTGGAACAAATATAGTATTATTGGACGCTCAGGAAAGAAGGAGGGTTTAACGTTTCGAGCGGAGCTCTTTGTCAGAAACATAAGCGAAGGAGAGATCCAGAGAAGGGAATACAGAGGAAAAAGAATCGCCAACGGTACACACGCGGTCTGTTTTTAATACTGTGGACACCACCGGACTGAATGGTGTCGAAACCATAATGATATCTGTTTGGGAAACTAATGATGGGAATGCACATGTCATGTTCAATTGTGAATTTCTTATATTCTGGATTGTCTTCATTCTTGTAAAGTAGAAAGTATTTGTCTATTTATAGTCTTTGGGGGGCCCCTTATTTTGGTACTGTTTGGTTGTCTTCATAGGTAATCTAATTAGGCTTGGACAATACTTAGATACTGATGTCTAGTTTTGGGACGTTCTACAGTATATATATATATATATACACACACACACACACACTTATATGGTGTTGGTGAGCAACTAAAAACAAAACATTTAGTGCTGGTGAGATTCTACAGATTTAGTAAATTAAAAGTTATTGATTAGAACCTCAAATTTTGCCGTTAACTTTTTGTTACCATGTTTCTGTTGAAATACTGCCTTTGTTTCAAATAGTTTTGAAAATAATGAAGAATTTAGTAAAATAACTGCTTGGAAATTTTAATGCAAGGGTTGAATTTAGATCCCTTTAACCCTTTAACATTCAGATTACTCTGTCAAATGTAAAGCCTGTTTAATTACATTGTTTTAAATTAATTGTACAGCATCTTGTAACTCTGAGATTTTGATGATGTCCCTGTTTATTTTTAGAATGACTTTGTAGGGTAGGTGTGAGAGGTCAGAGCTGGCTGGTTTGAGCATATAACAGGAAGACAATTTGGCCTGGTATGGCCGGTTTAAACACTAAAAGGATAAAGCAGGAATTTTATATCATAGAACTGGAGGTGGTCTCAGGTAGGTTGGTATCAAAAGAACTAAATGGTTCAAATTTTGGCACAAGGGCAGCAGTTTTAGGGGGAGGTGGGGGCTGGTCGATCACATTGACCCCAGTATTTAGTTGGTATTTTATTTTATTAACCTCAAAAAGATGAAAAGCAAAGTTGACCTTGGCAGTATTTGAACTCAACAGAAAGAACCAGAAGAAATACTGATAACCATTTTGTCTGTCAGCTTGCTGCCCTAAGTTTTGCCTGTTATGGTTTATTCAGACTCGTTGAATTTCACTTAAAACTTAGCAAACCATTAAACATTTATTATTTGGTGCCAACATTTTCATCACACCAATTGTGACCTGCTCACTGATGTGATTAAGAGACACATCAAAATTGCTTTAGTAACCAGGTTGCAGTTGGTGAGCTGAGAATTTTGACAACAAATAAATTATGGTCAAGTGAAGTCAACAGTGTTTTTGAGTTTTTGAGAAGCTAATATATTACACTAAACATTATTGGCACTCCATCAGTTACAAAGATGAAGGTTCCAGTTGACTTCATCAATGGAACAGCCTGATCATGAAATTAACATGCAAGTGGTTGAGCACACCACAAACACATGTATCCTTAGGAAGATCCAGCATGAGTGTGACAAAGCTGGCCCTTTGAAATACAGGTATAGCTCAATTTTGCTAGCTGGGTGGACTGGGGCAAAGTGGATTAAAGTATCTTGCTTAAAGACACAGTGAACTGCCAGCAATTGAACTCATAACCTTATGAGGTGAACATCATGAGGTGAACACCCTAACCACTAAACCACATGCCTTTACTCTCTGTATTCTTTTTACTTGTTTCAGTCATTTGACTGCAGCCATGCTGGAGCACTGCCTTCAGCTGAACAAATCAACCTTAGGACTTATTCTTTGTAAGCCTAGTACTTATTCTATCGGTCTCTTCTGCTGAATTGCTAAGTTACGGGGATGTAAACACACCAACATCAGTTGTCAAGCGATGTTGCGGAGACAAACACAAACACATACACATGTACATATATACGACGGGCTTCTTTCAGTTTCTGTCTACACAATCCACTCACAAGGCTTTGGTCGGTCCAAGGCTATAGTAGAAGACACTTGCCCAAAGTGCCATGCAGTGGATCTGAACCTGGAACCATGAGGTTGGTAAGCAAGCTGCTTACCACACACCACTCCTGTAACATAGGAAAATGGCGGCTCCTGAAATATCACTTAATGTCTTAATGTGTCAATTACATTTACTATTTATGGTTGTGCAATATTCTACCAACAAAACAAGTAAGTCAGGTGTATTTCTAAATTAATTGCAAGAGTTTTATATAATTTCATACACATTAAGGCCAATATATATATACATTAAATATATCTTCTCTGGTCACAAACTCATGCTTCTCACACCATAAGGTAATTGGTGTCCTGTCACGATCAGCAGGTAGCTTAAGATGCTTTACATAAACACACATACACACACACCTGTTACATTAGTGAATTCATAATAAAATAAGATACTGTGCTATTCGCTTAATATATTCTGATGTATGTTTTGTTTTTGTAATATTTCCTTTATGTTAAATATGATAAATAAAAATCAATAGACTATCTACTTAAGAGAGATATCCTTCAATTAGAGATAATACTTGTTCTGTCTCTCCATCCGTCCATCTGTCCATCCATCTATTCATCCATCCATAATATTCCATATGCTACAGAAGAATTTTTTACATACAGCTTGTTATTGTTATTTCGGAGAGCTAACCAACTGGTGTTTGCTCATACGGGGGAGACTCAAGATGAGGGTCAGGGACCATCTTAAGTTTGTCCTCAACTCCTGCAGCATTCAACCGGCCCAACGTTAACACTTTGCTCAGAACTGGCATACCTGGGGCTCCCTCTGCGACGAAGGAGCTGCACACTTTGAACTAATCCGACATTGAAAACTTGAGAAAAAGAGACGTCAGTGTCATCTCAGACTCACCAACAACATAATGGGCAACTTCCCTTGTCATCTGCATTCAAGGACCTGCCATTCCAGGATCGGACTGTTTTCACATCTATCAACTCACAAAATGTGGGATAAGACTCCTAGAGAATAACATCATCATCAACATTGATGGATAGCTTTAAGCAAGCAAGTGTTATTTTTTTATTATTTAAACCAAAGTCAGCCATAATCAAGTAGGCCTATGATCATTTTCTTTTCTTTTATTTTTTGCAGACCCCCCCCCCCATATATCTGTGACTATAATACATATGTTCTCTGCTTTTCAAGATAACTGGGTAGGATCCACGTGAAATTTGGCTGCTATTTCTTGTAATTGGAGTGACTATGTACAAGCTCCTTAATTTACAACTTAAAGAAGTGGTTCTCAATGATTTTGATATTGAGAGACACTGGAGATGAAATGAGACAAATTACTGGTACACTGCATGGATGTTAAAAAGGATATATTATGTTTCAACCCCTTTGGTAGCAAACTATCTGAGACCATCCTTGGTTTAATTATGCAAAATTCCCCTTTTAAAGTGATTTAAATTCTTCTCAAAATTTCATTTTAATTTATGTTCCAGACTAATAACGACAATGCTTCATTATTTTCAAAATTAATTGAAACAAAGACGGCATATTTCATCAGAAATATGACACCAAGAGGCATTAAAAATTCAGAAAACAACAGGAAAAAACTATTGCTTGCCCTCATTTTATTAATCATACTTGTGTATGACAAACTAATGACCTACATAGGTGCAGGAGTGGCTGTGTGCTAAGTAGCTCGCTTACCAACCACCTGGTTCCAGGTTCAGTCCCACTGCGTGGCACCTTGGGCAAGTGTCTTCAACTATAGCCTCGGGCCGACCAAAGCCTTGTGAGTGGATTTGGTAGATGGAAACTGAAAGAAGCCTGTCGTGTGTGTGTGTGTGTGTATGTTTGTGTGTCTGTGTTTCTCCTCCCAACATCGCTTGACAACCGATGCTGGTGTGTTTGCGTCCCCGTAACTTAGCAGTTTGGCAAACGAGACTGATACAATAAGTACTAGGCTTACAAAAAAGAATAAATCCTGGGGTTGATTTGCTCGACTAAAGGCGATGCTCTAGCATGGCCACAGTCAAATGACTGAAACAAATAAAAGAATACATGTTTCCAAGGTGCTCAAGATTTATATGTCTTTTCTAAAGCCTTAACTACATTTTAAAAAAATTTGAGGGATACTTAGGTGCTCCAATGTGACACACCAAGACACCACTATGCACTGATTGAGAATCACTGGTTTAATTATGTAAATATTTCTGGAAGCTGTACAATGTGTGATTTATTTGTTTATGACAACATGCATTACAGTTGTGATAAATGGATTTATTTGAGTGTAAGAAATTGATGGGAAATGGCATTAAATGATTAAATTCAGTATAAATGATTTAGCAGACACAACAGAACACTGCATTCAAACATATTTCATTTGTTCTCCAATATTCTTAATTTATATTCCACCACAGTGAATTGGATTTGGCTTTCTCCTATTGATAAAACAGGTACCAGATTTACACAGGTGTTGATTCAATTTCTTATAGCTCTGCCCCCTTTTCAAACAGATCTGGAACCAAACTAAATAAGTAATAATTGAAGGAAAAATTTAATAATTTAAAAGATTGGAAAACAATTTAAAATTTGAAACAGAGGCAGTGGTAAGAAGTTTGTTTCCCAACCACATGGTTCCAGATAGCCGTAAACTGACCAAAGCCTTGAGAGTGTATTTGGTAGATGGAAACTGAAAGAAGCCCATCATATATATATATATATATATATATATATATATATATCTGTGTGTCTTGTGTCTATGTTTATCACTCACTCCTTGACAACCTGTGTTAGTGTTTACATCCCTATGACCTAGCAGTTTGGCAAAAGAGCCTGGTAGAATAAATATGAGATTTAAAAAAATATAAAAACTGTGGTTGATTTATTCAACTAAAAATTCTTCAGTTCAATGCCCCAGCATGGCTGTAGTCTAATGACCGAAACAAATAAAAAAAAAAAAAAAAAAATAAATCTCTAGATTCAAAATTCTAACGCCTGACAAGGTCCACATTTTTGAGGAAAGGTAAGATTATCTTAATTGCCACAATGTATCTAAGACATCATTATTTAATGTGAATTCTTGTTTTAAGAAGGTTGGACATGTTATGAAAACTATTTGGTTACTATCAAACAGTTTCAGAGATCTTACTGGGATTAAATCAATTCCGTATTTGATTGGCAGTATATTTATCAATCCCAAAACAGTAGCAATGAAATGTATTTTATATCATATCCAACCTTCTTTGACCCTGACAATATCCGACTTAAATATTTTACTTGTTCCATGTTCAAACAATCCAGATCTAGCCTCTCACACTTACCCTGCAATGTCATTATGAAAATAAACAATGACATGATCAAAATCTTGAAGCGATGCGGTAACATATGATTAATTTAAAACAATGTGAATAAATAAGCATTACCGTTTTGATAGGGTAATCTGAATGCTAAAGGGTTAAACAAGAAGATACATGAAATAATGTAGTTGTAGATACCCTGTGTTAATTTAGTTAACTTTACTCTCCCCTCAAATTTGTAGTCCTGTGCTTTTATTAGAGTTCATTATTTTGAATCTGAGTTGAAATTTTCTGTTTAAAACGAAAACGTTTTTTCAATCTTTTGAATTATAAAATCTTTCCATTAATTTAATTTCACAAATTTAGATAAGTTCAAATTCCATGTTAGACAAGAATCGTGGTGTATCATGTATATAGAATATCTTCATACAAAATATCAGTGTTCTAGACATTCCACTTCAAACTTATCCTTCTAATTTGTGAACTTCATTAAACAAAGAAATTTAAGTGACTAATTTTACTTTAGAATAGATTATAGACTGTTAAAAAAAAAGATTCTTAAATCATTTTTTAAAAACCCACTTTAGTCACTTGATCCTTAATTTTAAAAAATGTTCTCAATCAAAAAATATTTAAGAATCAGTTTAACGAATCCACGAAATTGCTGCACTTAATTTAAATAGTTATAAAAATCTTGTAATCTCATTGAAATTTTTATATATAAAAAAAATGCTGTTTTAATTGTATATAAAAAATAAACAAATCATTTAGTAATGTAAAAGATCTTTTAATTCCAAATGTTTATCATGGATTTAGTCAAGAAACCAAAATCTAGAGTAAATGAAATTAGCCCCCTTTAACTACTGAGAATATATTATGTAAGATTCACCAATGTAGAGTATGGTATTTGAAGTTTTAACGTTTAAACACTGTACAGAAAATACATTCTCCTGGCAAGCAAATTCTCTAATATAGTATTGATCCTTTGTCAATATTTGATTTCATTTAAGGCGGCTAGCTGGCAGAAATGTTAGCACGCTGGGTGAAATGCTTAGCGGTATTTTGTTTGTCTTTATGTCTGAGTTTAAATATTGCCGAGGTCAATTTGCCTTTCATTCTTTCAGGGTCAATAAATTAAGTACCAGTTGCATACTGAGGTCAATCTAATCAAAAATCAAAATTGTTTTAAAAAATTCATTTTCATTATTTTTTAGTAGATACCAAGGATTTTTAGGATAGTTGCAATTGCAAAGACGACAATAATGAAATAACTTGCACAGATATTGCTCTGTTTTCCAGTGACTTCCAGTTGCATAAGTTGTTTGAAATAAATTTCTTGAGGTTTAGGAGGTGCAGGAGTGGCTGTGTGGTAAGTAGCTTGCTTACCAACCACATGGTTCTGAGTTCAGTCCCACTGTGTGGCACTTTGGGCAAGCGTCTTCTACTATAGCCTCGGACTGACCAAAGCCTTGTGATGGGATTTGGTAGATGGAAACTGAAAGAAGCCCATCATATATGTGTGTGTGTGTTTGTATGTCTGTGTTTATTCCCCCACCATCACTTGACAACCAATGTTAGTGTGTTTATGTTCCTGTAACTTAGCAGTTCAGCAAAAGAGTCCGATAGAATAAGTATTAGGCTTACAAAGAATAAGTCCTGGGGTCAGTTTGTTTGACTAAAGGTGGTGCTCCAGCATGGCTGCAGTGAAATGACTGAAACAAGTAAAAGAGTAAATGAGAACAGAATTAATGAAAAGAAGATGTATTTTTATTTCCTTTTTGGAATTCAAGAAAAGCAGAGTTATCCAAATAGTTAATGGCTTTGTATAATAAATTTTAAATATTTTCATACAATGTCTTCTATCTTTTACTTGTTTCAGTCATTCGACTGTGGCCATGCTAGAGCACCACCTTGAAACATTTTTAAGCAAATGAATCACTTACTTTTCAAAGTCTAGAACTTTTGTTGTTTGACTCTTTTGCTGAACCACTAAGTTACGGGTATCTAAACACCAATGCCAGTTGTCAAGCAGTGGCGTGGATAAACACAAAGTCACACACACATACATACAAACAAACACACATTTATACGACAGGTTTCCACCTACTAAATCCACTCACAAGGCTTTGGTCAGCCTATAGCTCTAGTAGAAGACACTTGCCAAATAAGTACTTAAAATTTTCACAAAATGTATTTTTATCTATCTATTTATTTAAATGAAATTTTATCCCCAGACTTAAGAAGTAAATAAAACGTCAAAATTGCTGTTATACATTTTTATAATTTCAAAACAAGTTGTCCATAAGAATTTATCACAGAATCACAAAATCCTATATAAACAAACTTTTTATTCAGTGTAAACTTAAGAGAGATATTCAAATGACATTTCCAATATATTCTGGTCACATCTTGGAATGTTTATTGTCCCGATATCTACACAATAGAATTCTTAAAATATTGTTGATTGTAACCTTATGAAAGAGAAAGCTTTTGTTTTCTGTTTAATAATGGGAAATGTAAATATAAAATCCTTTATAAACAAAGAATAAAAACTAAATAAAACAGGGTTATTGTTTATAAGTTGAAAATGCTAATTTTTGGACACTCAATAAGTAAATGTATTACGTCTTTGACTAATAACAATACAAATAAATGGTGCCAAAAGGCCGAAACATGTGAAGATATAGAGATAATTAGTGCAAATTACTGGACCTTTTTTTCTTTTTCTTTCCTTGAGAATCTTAAATAAAGCATTTATTCAAGACTACAGTAAGTGAATTCACTAAGGAAGTAAAGAACAAATGGGTATTCATAACTTATTTCTAAATGATTGGTATAAAGTTAGCAGTTCTTCAGGGGTTGCTGTGAAAAGTAGTTGGTACAACAAAAATTATGGCGGCAGCTGCTATGAAAGAACTGTAGTAAGCAGAGTAAAAAGTTCTATATTTAGTGAAGCCATATTTGGGAAGAAGGATTAAGAGAGAATATGAGTGACATTAAAAAGGTATTCACCTTACCAGCAGAGAGTGAACGGGAATCATTATAAGAACTACTACGACTGCAAATTACATAAACCCCCGCCTCCCTCCTGAGATTACCACTGCTACTGCGGCTGTTGTTTTTGTATCTTTACTATCAATAGAAACAACAACAACAATAATAAAAAAAAAGCAAAAGGAAATAAAACACAACAATAACTAAAGTTTATTTCTTTTGGAAAGAGAAATACTCCAGCACAGCTCAAGTCCTGCACAATCTAATATCGTAATTCAAGACAGAATGGTTACACAAACTGTATCGGTGAGTAAAAGAGTAAAATCCTCTCAAAACGCTCTCATATAATAGTAATATAGGACCTACAATTAACCAAATTAAAAAAAACACAAATTCAAACTTCCTCAACTTAAAAGGGGCTGTACCACTTTTGTTTACTAATAAATGTTTCTTTTTCTTTTTTAAACTATATACATATATGTGTGTGTGTATATATATATATATATATATATTTGAAACAGCTTAGCTAATGAAATAAAGAAGCAAGAAAATTTTAAAAGATAAACATTTCAAAAATTCACGTGTAAAAAAAAAACAACCATATCAAAATAAAACTTCTCAGATAAACTCCATAATGTTAAACATTTTTAAGCATAAAAAAAAAAGAAGAAATATTTGTTAATTAACCATCACAATGTTCCGCTAGAAAAACCAAAGTAGAATTTCACTAATGGCATTACCGTTATATTTTTCTTCTGCGACATAAGAATAATCAAATATCACATCATATTTCTTACTTAGCTAAACATAAGAAACTAAGAAGAATTATTCATTTGTGCATGCATGCGTGTAAGAATATATATGTGTGTGTGTGTGTATTTTTTCATCCACTTTATTAATATTTTGATTATACAGGTAGATACTCCAACTAATATTGAGTAACGTTACAAATAACAATAAAAAAAAAGTAGTTAAATAAATAACTACGCTATACAAGCTATTGTAATTCAACTTGTTAAACTCATAATGATTGTTAACAAGTAAGCGAATCTGGTTTCACCAATTCATGAATATTGGTTAAAATACAAGTGAAATGTCAAGTGTTATATACAGTTACAATCATGTGCAGAAACCATTCTTTTACTTTCACTACTTCTTCTATAACTATTAGCACATCTTATATATATATATGTGTGTGTGTGTGTGTATGTATTTCTATCATGCTGAGAAACTTGGCAGACTTAATAATCTTTGGCAGCAGAATTGCAATTTTATTTCATTATTCTGTATTGCATTCAGACAGTTTATTAAATATTCAAGATTTATAATGATGATAATAATAATAATAATAATAATAATCCTTTCTACTGAAGGCGCAAGGCCTGAAATTTGGGGGAAGGGTTTAGTTGATTTCATCAACCCCAGTGCTCGACTGATACTTAATTTAATGACTCTGAAAGGATGAAAGGCAAAGTCGACCTCGGCGGAATTTGAACTCAGAATGTAGCAACAGATGAAATGTCACTTAGCATTTTGCCTGGCGTGCTAACGATTCAGCCAGCTCACCGCCTTAATAATAATAATAATAATAATAATAATAATAATAATAATAATAATAACAATAACGATGACGATGATGATGATGATGATGATATTTTGGCGGAGGGAACTAGTTGATTTCATCGACCCCAGTGCTTGACTGGTTCTTATTTTATTGACCCCTAAAAGGGATGAAAGTCAAAGTCGACCTAGGTGGAATTGGAAATTAAAATGTTCAGGTGGGAAAAGTGTTACCAAGGAGTTTGTCCAGTGTGATAACAATTCTGCCACCTCACTTTCTGCTATAGGTACAAGGTCTGAAATTTTGAGGTAGGGGGCCCAGTGGTCAACTGGTACTTATTGGAAAGTGAGAAAGGCAAAATCGACCTCAGTGGAATTTGAACTCAGAATGTTAAATGCTGGAAGAAATGTTGGTAAGCATTTTGTCTGGTGTACTAATAATTCTGCTTCAATAACAACAACAATAATAATAACAACAACGAGTACAATACATAAAAGAATGTATGGTAATATTTAATTCTGTTCCTCCTCTCCATTCTTCAAGTTAACAAGTCTTTCATTCTCAGTTGTATTATAATGGAAAATTATCAATATTAAGTGAAGACTGCTAAAATGTTTATCAAGCATGTAATAGCATATAAATTGCAATAGTACAAAGTTGGGTCAAATGATAGGAACAAAAAAATAGTATTTTTTTTTAACTGCTTTTATATATCTATTTTGTATTTTATATTACAACTGTATTGCTTGATTTTTTGTTTTTTTTTACATATGTTCGGAGAGCTATTAAGAAAATAATTGAGTGAGTGGATATTAAAGTGTATGCACGTGTGTGTGTGTGAGTGCATGCATAGTGTTTAAGGGAGTGAATAGGATGGGTGGTGTTAAAAGATAAAGACAGAGAACACAGAGAAAGTGAAAGTAATTTTTGTTTCACTTTCTCTGTGTTCTCTGTCTTTATCTTTTAACCCCACCCCACCCTATTCACTCCCTTAAACACTATGCATGCACTCACACACACACACACACACACCACACACACACACATATATATATATTTATGGAGAGAAAGAAACAACAAAATATATGAACTATAGGAAACTTAAAATACAGGAAGTAGCTTTGAAGTTAGTTAAAAGATATAAAATGTTTGGTAATGAACAATAAAATAACAAAAAGTAATTTGTAAACTAAAGCTTCTGTATGGAGAATATATCAAGTAACAATAGATTTCATATTTTGATGAAGAATGAGCAAAATACTTAATCTAGCAATCAACAGGAAATATAATATGTTAACATTCCAGTCTTGATAAAATGATTGTAATCTATTTTGTTTTTGGATTTGGTTTGCAAGATTCTTTGTATGAGTTCGGGTGTTGAAGCATATTCTGTTGTGTCTGGGGAGAATCATTTTCTTTTTGTGCCTTATAATTTAAAACACTCACAGGTAAAATTTCTACTTATCTCTTATTTTTATTTTCCTAAAATTTTTGTTGCAAGACGCAACGAAAATTTTAGGAAAATAAAAATAAGAAATGTGGAAATTTTATTGGTGAGTGTGTTAAATTATAAGGCACAAAATGAAAATGACTCTCTCCAGACACAACAGATTGTAATCTAGTTAGTGGTATTTTCTGGTATAGGTGGTAAGCTGGCAGAGATGTCAGCACGCTGGGCGAAATGCTTAACGGTATTTCGTCTGCCATTACGTTTCTGTGTTCAAATTCCGCCGAGGTCGACTTTGCCTTTCATCCTTTCGGGGTCGATTAAATAAGTACCAGTTACGCTCTGGGGTCGATGTAAGCGACTTAATCCGTGTGTCTGTCCTTGTTTGTCCCCTCTATGTTTAGCCTCTTGTGGGCAATAAAGAAATAAACTGAAAGAAGCCCGTCATATATATATATATATATATATATATATATATGTGTATATTTGTGTGTGTGTCTGTGTTGTCCCCCTACCATTGCTTGACAACTGGTGTTGGTGTGTTTACGTACCCTGTAACTTAGCGGTTGGGCAAAAGAGACTGATAGAATAAGTCCTGGGGTCGATTTGTTCGACTAAATGCAGTGCCTCAGCATGGCCACAGTCAAATGACTGAAACAAGTAAAAGAATGAAAGAATAGACTTGAGTGCATTTTATTATAAGTCTGCTCAATCAGGGCTGACCTGGGGTTAAACAAGAACAACAACAACAACATTTTATGAATAGTAAGTGTTGTTGTAAAGAAAGGAGAAGTCCTATGTTAAATGAATTTGCCAGATGGTTTAAGTTCTCAGCTGAAACTAACCGAATTCACTAGCCCTCCTAATATCAGTGATAGAGAAAGAGAAAGGCATGAATATCATGCAATCTCATTCCCTCTTCACAATAGATTTTTAACTATTTACCAAGATAGGATACTAACTTAATATTTCATGAGAGAGAAAATATGCATAATGCTCATTTTTCTAAAAGAAATAATGATTTACATGAATATTCTGCAATAAAGATTGAGAGGTAACTATACAAAAGCTACACTCAAGGTATAAAGAAATTACAGATATTCAACCTATATATAATTAGATTAGAGTGGAAGCGCAATGGCCCAGTGGTTAGGGTAGCAGACTCATCATTGCAGCATCACGGTTTCGATTCCCAGACCGGGCATTGTGAGTGTTTATTGAGTGAAAACACCTAAAAGCTCCGTGAGGCTCTGGCAGAGGATGTGGTGAACCCTGCTGTACCCTTTCATCACAACTTTCTCTCACTCTTTCTTCCTGTTTCTGTTGTACCTGTATTTCAAAGGGCCAGCCTTGTCACACTACACTAAGGTTACACATGTCTGTGGAGTGCTCAGCCACTTGCAGGTTAATTTCACGAGCAGGCTGTTTTGCTGATCGGATCAACTGGAACCTTTGTTGTTGCAACTGATAGAGTGCCACGAATTAGATTAGAGTGAAGGGACGTTTGGTCAAGTGGATAAGGTATTTCACTCACGATTGTAAGGTCACAAGTTCAATACCCAGCAGTGCATTGCGTCCTTGAGCAAGACACTTTATTTCACATTGCTCCAGTCCACTCAGCTGGCAAAAATGAGTAGTATCTGTATTTTAAAGGTCCACCTTTGTCACATTCTGTGTTATGCTGAATCTCTCTGAGAACTATGTTGAGGGTACGTGTATCTGTGAATTGCTCAACCATGTGTACGTTAATTTCAGAAGCGACTGGAACCCTTTTTATAACTAACAGAATGTCAGTTGAATTAAATTAGACTTGTTAAAGTCAATGACAATGAACTGTAGAAATTCAAAAGGTTATATGCATTTTTCTGTGTATGCCAACAGGACTGAGTTGAAAAGACTGTAGCTCCAGGTTTCTTAAAATCCATACACAAACAATACATAGAATTCTCATTCATTGTTCAGTGATATTGTTCTCTTATGGAGAAGATCCAACAGCATGTTATTTCCTAGGATAATAAAGAAAACGCTGCTTTCTTGTCCTGATTGGCTGTTTGCTTGGTCTGTTGCTTTACCATCTGTGCTGCACAGTATTGGATAACATTTCAGAGCTGTTGCACTGAAATGTGATACAGTAGTTGCCCCACATCTGATTACAATGCTCAAGAGATGGTAGTAAGAAGAACTACAGAGAAAAATTAAGTATTATACTTCCAGCCATAGCTACTGCCTCAGTATATTTAGAATCGTTAGAGACATCAGCTACAAACAAGAAGTCGTTTGATACGATACCAAACCATCTGAGACCAACCACCTCTATCTTAAAACAAAAGCTCTCATTTTAAAGAACACATATGTCAATTAAATCTTTTATTATGGTTTTATATAATTTTATGTAAGAAATTTTTAACAACTTTGAATACCAGTTAAAAAGTTTTGTTTATTTTAACTAAATTCCTCCAAACTATTCCACACTATTTTCAAAAAAATATTGTAAACACGGCAGAAATATGATGGTAAAAGAATTTTAAAAGCTAGCATCAAAGGAATGTTCCAGCAGCAGTTTAGTTTCCATGGTTGAATAACACCATTATTGAGCATGAATGTGTTTATATTTGCCGATATCATTCATATTATGATACCTATTCACCATGTTAATCATTTAATGTTTATTAATTGGGTTCATTAACTGATCTTTATTAGCTGATCAAATCAACTGCTATTGATTTTTGTTCCTTTAACTAGAAATGTAATCAACTTTGATGGCACTTGTAAACAATGAAAATGAAAGGAAAAACAAAATGAATGAGTGCAGCTTCCTCAATCAATGCTAAATGGTAACAATTAAAATGACAATGTTAATGAAGATAAAATACAGCTGCCCTGTCGAGAACATCAGTGGGGAATTCATTGTTCTGTTCAAACTTCAATTTTATTTTGTTTTGATTTGGTTCAAAATCTCACTAATTCTGTCTGAACTTATTCTCAGATACTCGTGAATGATGTCAGGAAATTCAACATTCATCTTATATTAAAATATGACAACTGTCTAAGGAATTTTATTGTGATCTGTGGATTTTTTTTGTATCAGTTTAAACTAGTCATACAACAACAACAATAATAACAATGATAATAATAATATATATCGATATATATATATATATATATATATATATATATATATATATTTACACACAAGAACACGGGATCTGCCGAATGTTGACCCAACAGAGGGACCAGCTATCCGAGTTGATAGTTCCGTGGTAGCTAAGGCAATTAGAAGCATGAAGACAGGGAAAGCCCCAGGCCCATCAGGAATTACTGCAGAGATGCTCAAAATATCTGGCAGTGTCGGATATAACCTAGTCACCCATATAGTCAACCAGGTGATACATGAAGGAGTCATACCCAATGACTGGTGTAGCAGCATACTAGTCAACTGCTACAAAGGTAAAGGTGATGCCCTAGATACAAATAATTACAGAGGTATCAAGCTGTTGGATCAGGTAATGAAGGTTACGGAGAGGGTCATAGCCCAACTAATTAGAGAGAGAGTTAGTTTAGATGAGATGCAGTTTGGGTTTGTCCCAGGGAAAAGCACCACTGATGCTATATTCCTGGTAAGGCAGCTGCAAGAGAAATACCTAGCCAAAGATAAGCCCCTGTACCTGGCTTTCGTTGACATGGAGAAAGCCTTTGATAGGGTCCCCCGATCCCTCATATGGTGGTCAATGAGGAAACTAGGGATAGATGAATGGCTGGTGAGGGCTGTGCAAGCCATGTACAGAGATGCCGTAAGTAAGGTTAGAGTTGGCAACATGTACACAGAAGAATTCAAAGTAGAGGTTGGGGCCCACCAGGGTTCAGTACTCAGCCCCCTCCTATTTATCATAGTCCTCCAGGCAATTGTGGAGGAATTCAAGACAGGTTGCCCCTGGGAGCTCCTCTATGCTGACGACCTCGCTCTAATTGCTGAGTCACTATCAGAACTGGAGGAGAAGTTCCAGGTGTGGAAGGAGGGTTTAGAATCGAGGGGCCTTAGAGTCAACCTAGCTAAAACCAAAGTACTAATAAGTAGAAAGGTAGACAATCCACAAATATCCCCAGGAAGATGGCCCTGCTCGATCTGTAGAAAAGGTGTGGGTAGAAACTCTATAAGATGTACCCAGTGTAAGCTATGGACACATAAGAGGTGCAGCAATGTCAAAGGTAGGCTAACTGGGAAGATAGTTTTTGTATGTGGCAGATGCTCGGGAGCATTGACCTCCGAAAATCTGCAGAAAACAACTTCCGTCACTTTCCGGGGGGAAAACTAGAAGTAGTTGATAGCTTCCGCTATCTAGGTGACCAAGTCAGTAGTGGGGATGGGTGCGCTGAAAGTGTAACTGCTAGAATAAGAATAGCCTGGGCAAAGTTTAGGGAGCTCTTACCTCTGCTGGTGACTAAAGGCCTCTCGCTCAGAGTAAAAGGCAGACTGTATGATGCATGTGTACGAACAGCTATGCTACATGGCAGTGAAACATGGGCCGTGACTGCTGAGGACATGCGTAAGCTTGCGAGGAACGAAGCCAGTATGCTCCGATGGATGTGTAATGTCAGTGTACTTACTCGACAGAGCGTTAGTACCTTGAGAGAAATGTTGTACCTAAGAATCAAATCAAATCAAATCGAACCAAATCAAAATAGATGTACATCAATGGAATTTGTACCCTTGTGGTACCAGTGCCGGTGGCACATAAGAAAACCACCCGAACGTGACCGTAGCCAGTACCGCAATGACTGGCCTCCGTGCTGAGGGCATGTAACAAACACCATCCGAGCGTGGCCGTCCGCCAGCCTCGTCTGGCACCTGTGTCGGTGACACATAAGAAAACACCATCCGAGCGTGGCCGTCAGCCAGCCTCGTCTGGCACCTGTGTCGGTGGCACATAAAAAACACCATCCGAGCGTGGCCGTCTGCCAGCCTCGTCTGGCACCTGTGTCGGTGGCACATAAAATCACCCACTACACTCTCGGAGTGGTTGGCGTTAGGAAGGGCATCCAGCTGTAGAAACACTGCCAGATCTGACTGGCCTGGTGCAGCCTTCGGGCTTGCCAGACCCCAGTTGAACCGTCCAACCCATGCTAGCATGGAAAGCGGACGTTAAACGATGATGATGATGATGATGATATATATATATATATATATATATATATTTACACACGAGAACACGGGATCCCTGCCCTTGGCATATAGCTTCAACCGTGCTTTCTGATGTGAATTTGCTAACCAAATTATCCATACTAGGATAATTCATTCACCTTCTTAAATATATATATATATATATATATATGACATTATTTCTTCCACTATTATAGGTTGTTATTGTTATTCCTTAGAATTTCACAACTCCTCCCAATATTTTAAAAGAAGCATTAGATGATAAAAACACAATGTCACAAATAGAATATTATGATTAATAAACACTGATAAATCAAATTTTTCTTTGTTGTGTAAATTACACAAATTCAAAAATGAAACTGATTTACCTATCATAAAAAATTTTTTTACCCCAGCCTAAATATTTTACCTTTTTTTATGTTCAAATTGACCAGATATGACCTCTCACACCTACCCTACGATGTTACTCTGAAATTAAACAATCACATCATTGAAATCTTGAAGCTAACAGATAATGCATGAATAATTGAAAACAATGTGAATAAGCCTTACATTTGAGTGAGTAATCTGAATGCTGGTTAAAAACATTATTTTTACATGCAGACATGTATCAACTAGTAACAGGTTATACAAAAAATATTCAGAACAAAACTTTAGGTTTTTTTTGCAACTAACTGGACACGGGGAAGAATATAGGATAAGGTTTCAGCCCCATAACTAACAAATGGGAAACACAGTTTATAGATTATACAATGTCCTATTGCAACAAATGTTTTTCAACTTAAATATATCAGTATCTCAACCATGTGGCGCCCCCAAATTCTTTTTCGGAGACCAACTGAAGGCCACTCTCCTTTGCTGCTCTAGTGACCCAAATACCTGGGAGACAATCACCAAGGATCTCCCTGAGTGTCAGCATGTCTTTATCGAGGGAACAGACTGATGAAAAAACTAACGTCATGATACAGAGAGCAGACATCAAAGACACAAAAAGTGACTTGCATTTCCTTATCCTTCACCAGTTCTCCCCGGTGATAAATGTCCCCAACTTTTCTATACCACCCTTGGCCTCGCACCCATCAAGATGTAGATGCTCAATCACAGATTATCTATCTATTATGTTGTTTGTTCCTTCTCAAGCCATGCCTGGCTCATAGGGCTGGTTTCCCGGTTTCCCTACCTGGACAGGATGCCGGTCCATCGCAGGTAAGATGCAGGAGGAAAGAGTGAGAGAAAGTTGTGGTGAAAGAGTCAGCAGAAGTTCACCATTACCTTCTGCTGGAGCTGCGTGGAGCTTAGGTGTTTCGCTTATAAACACACAGTCTGAGATTCGAACCCGCAATCTTTCGACCGTGAGTCCAGTGCACTAACCAGTAGGCCATGTGCCTCCACAGATTATCTATCTAATACTCGAATACAAGTTAACACTGCCACTGATCAGTTTCTTATCCATGCAGTTTTCTCAGAAGTGGGGTTAGGGTTAGGGTTAGCTTTTATTCTCGTTTACTGGATTCGAGCGAGGTCATTGTCAGCGCCGCCTGACTGGCCCCCGTGCTGGTGGCACGTAAAAAGCACCCACTACACTCTCGGAGTGGTTGGCGTTAGGAAGGGCATCCAGCTGTAGAAATTCTGCCAGATCAAGAATAGAGCCTGGTGCAGCCATCTGGTTTGCCAGCCCTCAGTCAAAATCCTCCAAACCATGCTAGCATGGAAAGCGGACGTTAAATGATGATGATGATGATGATGATGATAATGATGGATTCATTTTAATACACCACGGTATTTTACAATGCTTCATATTTTGTTTATATAACAGTGATGAGTAATGAAATGCTAAGTACTGTAACATGTATGTGACCCCATCTGTCTGTCTATTAGTTGACTCTCAGGAGTTATAAATAGCATAGTACCATGCAGTTGATGACTGTCAGAAGTTTTAGGTCTGTTATTCACTTCATCAACATTGGGTACTTACTAACAAAGTATCTGTAAACGGTTTGATATTAAAATGATAAAAAAAAATTATCATTTGGCACTTAAAATCCACACGAAAAAGCAAATCAAACATAAAATACAGAAAAGATTAACTACGTAATCTCCTTCTTTCTCAACCCACATTCCACACACATCAACACTTAATCCTCTGCTTTGAGGGTATTTTGTTATATTAGCTACTTCACCTGGTTGCTTGGCTGTGTTCTTACATGATCTTAAAAGCACGTAAATATAGAGATTTATATCAAGGCTCATATTAACACTACAAAGAGGAAACTGTGTTAAGCTAGGGGATTTAGAATTCTAGAATTCAACAATGATTTGATTGGACAATACACTAGATCAACATTCTACAGGGAATCATGCACAGCTGACTGCATTAACCCAAGTATATTGTGAATACTTATTTCACTACTTTTATCCTCACACAGAAATACATTATTGTATATATTAAAATATCACACAAATATAGAAATATGCAAAATATCATTTGCATATGAAGCTTTTTTTTTTCTCAAATGCTGAGATCCATAAAGTTAGTGTTCAGCTCTGGCTTTTAGAGAGTTAAGCAGATGCTGCGCAGGGGTGGCTGTGTGGTAAGTAGCTTGCTTACCAACCACATGCTTCCGGATTCAGTCTCACTATGTGACACCTTAGGCAAATGTCTTCTACTATAGCCTCAGGCCGACCAAAGCCTTGTGAGTGGATTTGGTAGACGGAAACTGAAAGAAGCCCGTTGTATATATGTATATATATATGTGTGTGTGTGTGTGTGTGTGTGTGTGTTTGTGTGTCTGTGTTTGTCCCCCCCAACTGATGCTGGTGTGTTTACGTACCCGCAACTTAGCAGTTTGGCAAAAGAGATCAATTTGGTAAACGGAAACTGAAAGAAGCCCGTTGTATATATATGTATATATATATATATATGTGTGTGTGTGTGTGTTTGTCCCCACCAACTGATGCTGGTGTGTTTACGTACCCGTAACTTAGTGGTTCGGCAAAAGAGACCATTAGAATAAGTACTAGGCTTACAAAGAATAAGTCCTGGGGTCGATTTACTCGACTAAAGGCGGTGTTCCAGCATGGCCACAGTCACATGACTGCACCTATTATTATTAGTATATAAGGATGAGAACAGAATGTGCCAATGAATCACTCACTGATAGTGATACACTTATTACATACGATTACAATGATTCCATTGTAGTTAACTTATGGTGGTACTGAGGGCATCAAGTTAAGTCTACTCCCCTATTTCCTCTTTGTAATGTGATGTTTCACATCCAATGCCTTCATATATATATGTGTAGAGGTAGGCTTGCCACTTACAGCATCAGTTGTGAATGAGGGACATGAAGTAGTAAAGCTGTCGACATTCCACCTCTCGGTGAAATTTCAGTGTCAAAAGTTATTCTTAGAAATCAACAGTGACTAGTTAACAATCATGCTTTAGTGAAAATGCTATATATTCGATGTATCAGAATATTAGCTTTCATAAAGCGAATAGCAAACTGATGTTAAGTGTTAACTATCTTACCTAGCAACCTAACAATTAAATCTTTGTCTACACTGCCTACTTTCTCACAGTGATTGTACTTCAAGATGGCATTAGGAGCTACATAATGGATTACTACTACTACTATTACTACAACTTTCCATTTGAAGATTACATAAGAAATAATGGTAGGAATGGTAATGGTAAACACATAAATAAATTAGCAGGGAATATTTTAAATATTTAACTAGATAAAATCGACATCAAGTCAACACTAAGGTTAATTTACTACTTTTAAAGGTTACCAAAGTGAAAATAAAATAGGTTATTTTCTCTTAAAAGTCTTAAAGTACTTATTGGCTAGAAGTAGAAGAGAGAATCAAATTATTGAAGAATTAAATTGGTTTATCAGCATTATTATTAGATCAATTTATCTGTCGTCTTTTACTTGTTTCAGTCATTAGAGTGCAGGGGTGGGGGCATGTTGGGAGGGGGGGGGGCGTCACCTGGAGAATTTTTAATCAGATGAATTGACCCCAGGAATGGTTTTTTTTTTTAAAGCCAGGTGTTTGTTCTGTCAGTGTCTTATACTGAACTGCTGAGTTACAAGGACATAAACACACCAACACCTCTGTCAAGTGTCGATGAGGGACAAACACAGAAACAAAGACACACAAACACACACACACACACAAGACATGATGTTTTTCTGTTTCCATCTACTAATCCACTCACAAGGCTTTGGCTGGCCCAAGATTATAGTAGAAGACACTTGCCCAAGGAGCCATGCAGTGGGACTGAACCCAGAACCATGTAGTTGGGAAGCTAACTTCTTACCACACACCCATGACTGCACCCATGTTATTTTTGATTTCCTAGAACTTTTTTTTCCATGCTTCCTCCAAAGAATAAATGCATTCAGGTGGAAGTAGAGAGTATCAATGTAAAATGTGAACAATGAGAACATGGATTTACGTAAACCAGGAAATGTCAAGTATTAGAACAATTGCCAAAAGATTTGGTACATTAGTAATGTTGATGGGGTGGTGGGGGAGGGTTTGGCACTACAGTAAATCACGAGTCTTACCAACAAATGAAATGAAAATAGCATATGTATAAGTAATAAACTATGTTAGCATTAAAGAAAGTAAGATTGGTATTTGTGTTCCTATAAGAGTAAAATTTTGCAGTTCTATATTTAAGAGATGAGGAATTATGTACATTATTTACATTTGACCGATATTTGTCCTCATCTTGTTTGTTGTTAACACAACGTTTCAGCTGATATACCCTCCAGCCTTCATCAGGTGTCTTGGGGAAATTTTGAACCTGGGTTCTCATTCCTAAGGTATTTTTTGATGTTGTTGTTATTATTATTATTATTATTCAGGTCACAGCCTGGAATCGAACTCGGAATCTTGGGGTTAGTAGCGCACGCTCTTAACCACTATGCCATATGCCCATGGTATATCAGCCGAAACGTGTTAACGACAAACAACACGAGGACAAATATCGTCAAATGTAAATAATATAAATAATGTAAAAAATGTAGTAAAATTTTGGTACAAGGCCAGCAATTTCAGTTGTCTCTTATATATATAAAACTGTTTTCTCAGTCAAAATGATCTGAGTTATTCAAGTCCCCGAAATCTGTTCAAAGAATTCTACATAATTCTACATAGGTGCAGGAGTGGCTGTGTGGTAAGTAGCTTGCTAACCAACCACATGGTTCCGGGTTCAGTCCCACTGCGTGGCATCTTGGGCAAGTGTCTTCTGCTATACCCCCGGGCCGACCAATGCCTTGTGAGTGGATTTGGTGGACGGAAACTGAAAGAAGCCTGTCGTATATATGTATATATATACGTGTATGTGTGTGTGTGTTTGTCCCCCTAGTATTGCTTGACAACCGATGCTGGTGTGTTTACGTCCCCATCACTTAGCGGTTCGGCAAAAGAGACCGATAGAATAAGTACTGGGCTTACAAAGATTAAGTCCCGGGGTCGATTTGCTCGACTAAAGGCGGTGCTCCAGCATGGCCGCAGTCAAATGACTGAAACAAGTAAAAGAGTAAAGAGTAAATTGTTTATTTGAATTCTTCTAAGTCTGCTGTTTCCATGGATTATGTTCTTCAGTCACACCACAACCATGGCTCTGACACGTGTTTTGCACTGTTAATCTTCTGTGTAAACTGGCAACGTCAGTGTTACTAATGAGAACGGTACAAACGCATATTTAAACAAACACAAACACGTACACAACGAATTAGAACAAATAACGTCAGGTGGTAAATCAAATAAAGCCGTATTTAGATAAACAGTTATATTCAAATTAAACTCGCAAATGATAATCTTTTCTTTAATTTAACAATGTTTTCATAGCATAAATATAAATGCTAATTTGTTGCCAATTTCCTACCAATGAGACAATTTTATAATTGAATGATAAAAAGATATAAACGATGAAATTTTAAGCAAAGAAAAAAAAAAAGAAGAGAACTTTATTAGTTTCTGAGCAAATTATAAATTTTCGATTAAAAACAAAATATGCATAGAAAAAATTATGGCCATTCAAATTTTGTTTTTTCCAGATAATTAAAACTGTTAAATATGAGTGGGCTGCTTCATGGAATACAAATTGGTATATACTGTATTTATAAGCTTACAGTTAGTGATATTCCAGCTAACTTTCTACACATTGATGCTACTAGCTTCATTTGTAACTAGCTAGCATTTCAACTGACTCATTATTCTTTTAATAGTATCTAACATTGCCAGGTGTTCAACAAAAGGTGAAACAGGTCCAAACTTAGTTTGAAGCATGGAATAAACTGCCTGCGTCAGTTGTTGACTGCCATGACACTGCATCTTTTAAGGCCCTCATGCTTTCCGAAATCCGCTGAAACTTCACCTGATTATATACACACTTTAGATGAGTTGTAGTGCACCTGAGCACTGTACACAATTATTATTATTATTATTATTAAAAGCCAATATATCAATGCACTTCAAGATGGACTGGATACAAATGGCCTTCATTACAAGATAAATGCATTTTAATATTGTTGTAACTCTCAGTTTTGAGTTCAAATGCCAAAGGGGTCAATTTTGCGTTTTATTTTCCCAAGTATAAAAGACAAGAAAAGAAGAAAAAAAAAAACAACTGGCAATATGTATTTGAGTTAATATGACAATATGAATGTTTCCTGTTAAACTGATGTTGGAAAGGTTAAAAATAAAAATACCAGCTATTTCAACAAGCAAACTAAATAAAAAGAAGCCATATCAAACTTTGAACTAGGTTTCTTTTATTATTATCTAGATCTGATAACCAGTTGACCTAGCAAGTGAGACCTCATTTCAGTGAGGGGTGGGTATGCAATGATGCCATCATCAAGAGGTAGGCCCCAAAATGGTGCAAATTCTCTCCTGATGACCCCCATACACTTGCTGGCTTCTGGTATGCAGAGTTTTTGACTGGTAGCACTTGTATGTACAAGTTGTTTGCAAAGCATCTAAGCATTCAATATCAAATATGCTCAGGATGGCGAGCTGGCAGAAATGTTAGCATGCCAGGCAAAATGCTTAGCAGTATTTCGTCAGTCTTTACCTTCCGAGTTCAAATTCCACCGAGGTTGGCTTTGCCTTTCATACTTTCGGAGTTGATAAATTAAGTTCCAGTAAAACACTGGGGTCAATCTAATCGACTGGTCCCCTCCTCCAAAATTTTGGGCCTTGTGCCTAGAGTAGAAAAAGAATACTAAATATGCCCAAGGGCAGTGAGCTGGTAGAATTGTTAGCATGCTGGGTAATGCTTAGTAGCATTTCGCTTGTCTTTATGCACTGAGTTCAAATTCCTTTTGGGGGGTTGATAAAATAGGTGTACCAGATAAGTACTGGGGTTGATGTAATCAACTTACCCACTTTCCCAAAATTGCTGGCCTTGTGCCATAATTTGGAACCATTATTATATATGTAGAGCTGACAGGATCGTTAGCATGTCAGGCAAGATGCTTGATGGCATTTCGTCCGTCTTTACATTCTGAATTCAAACTTTGCCATGGTTGACTTAGCTTTTTGTCCTTTTAGAGTTGATAAAAAAAGTACCTGTTGAGTACATCAACTGACCCACTCTCTTCAAAGTACTGACCTTATGCTAAGATTTGAAACTAATATCAAATATGTCCATTACATAAATTTTGAGATTATAATTTTCCTTCGCTTCATGGCTGCCTGATTATTTTCTTTTTAATCTTTTCTTATATATTTCAAAACTGGTCTACTTTATCTAATTTCTCAAAGGAAGGATGAGTCCCACCTAGTTTTAGCTTTTCCTAAATTAAATTATTACATTCGGATCCAGCCATTTTCAGGACTTCCATACACTTGTGGTTTTTTACTTAGTAACTTTGAAAACAAACTTTTTGTCATTTTATTTCAAATTGTTAGGTTATATGCACACACATAGACACACACACATGTGGTGTGTGTGTGTGTGAGTGGATAAAAAAAATATTGATTTATAGCAGGTCTATTATATTTGTTAGAAACTATGTACTGAATAATAAATCTGATAAGATTCAGACTGTTTCTAACTTAAAAGTAATATATACATAACATACCAAAGTAATACATCAGTTACATGTTTAGTTTAAACTCAGGAATAAGCAGACGTGCCCCACCCGCCACAAAGAGGTTGTCATAATTTTCTGAGAGTTTGAGACATTATAGTAAATTTTACCATGCAAATAATCTTATTGCTCTCTTATAGACTATTTCCATTGCTGCTTTTTTTTTTTTTTTTTTGTCTTTGCATTAATTTCACATATACATGTATAAATTTACACACACACACATTTTTCATGTGTATCAAAAGATTTAATAAATAATCCAAACTAATATCAGGAAAAACATATCAAAATATTCAATATCTGCTATTCTAACCAATATTTAGGTGAAAGAAATATATTTCAAATTTATAATACTTTAAAACAAATACTTCTGTTTCGTTTCATATGCTAGTATGAGCCATTATTCTTTATCATTTTGATTCATTATTTATCACAATAAAGGGTTAAGCAACTAAACTACAAATATTACAAAAAGAGGGGGGGGGAGGAATGAATTCATCGAAATTATATTATACTGCATAATAAAACAAATGGTTAGGTGCAGGTATATTGGTGTAGCAAGAAGTGGTAAGAAGCTTCATTCCCAACCACATGGTTCCAGGTTCAGTCCCACTGTGTGACACCTTGGGTTAAGTGCCTTCTGCTATAGCCTTGGGCCATCCAAAACCTTGTGAGAGGAGTCGGTGGTAGACAGCAACTGAAAGAAGCCTGTTGTGTATGTGTGTGTGTGAGGGCAGTGAGCTGGCAGAATCGTTAGCATGCCAGGCGAACATGCTTAGCGGTAGTTTGTCTGCCATTATGTTCTGAGTTCAAATTCAGCCGAGGTCGACTTTGCCTTTCATCCTTTCGGGGTCAATAAATTAAGTACCAGTTATGCACTGGGGTCGATATAATCAACTTAATCCATTTGTCTGTCCTTGTTTGTCCTCTCTGTGTTTAGCCCCTTGTGGGTAGTAAAGAAATAGGTTAAACGACGATGATGATGATGATGATGTATTTCCTTTGCTGTTATGTTCTGAGTTCAAATTCCACCGACGTTGACTTTGCCTTTCATCCTTTTGGGGTTGATTAAATAAATCCAAGTTACACACTGGGGTCGATGTAATCGACTTAATCCCTTTGTCCTTGTTTGTCCTTTCTGTGTTTAGCCCCTAGTGGGCAATAAAGAAATATATATGTGTATGTGTGTACGTGTGTGTGTGTGTGTTTATCTTTGTGTTTGTCCCTCACCACTGCTTGATAACCAGTGTTGGTGCGTTTACATCCCCATTACTTAGTGGTTTGGAATAAAAAGAGACCAATAGAATAAGTACCAGCTTTAATAAAAAAAAAAGTTAATGGTCTCAATTCATTTGACTAAAAATTCATCAAGAAGGTGCTCCAGCATGGCCGCAGTCAACCGACTGAAACAAATGAAGGAAAAAAATAATAAAATATAAATAAAAATTAAAAAAATAAGATATACTGTAGACTCAATTTTTAGCTTGAATTATGTTACAAAGAATTTGATACTGCTTTAGTCTCTTTCTTGAAAATATATTGGTTGATAAGTAGAACACCAAGTAGTCAGTTGGTTTTGAAATTATTCTGTTACATAAATATTTAGAGTTTTGGGAGAAAGTATATGCTTTTTACAAAATGCTATAGTCATCAGTTTGGTGGAGAGATAAGCAAGTTGTAAAAATTGGCTCAGGATTACCTCAATTTAATGCAATAGTTTCCCAAAACTATCAATTGTAATTGTCGTATTTGTTATCCATTTGTTTCAGCCATTGGACTGTGGCCAAGCTGGGGCACCATCTTGAAGGCTTTTTTTTTCCTTCTTTTTTTTTTAGTCGAATGAATCAACCCCAGTACTTTTTTTTTTGAAAGCCTGGTACTTATTCTGTTTGTTCTCTTTGGCCAAACTGTTAAGTTATGGAAGGTGGGGCATACACAAACCAATGTCAGTCGTCAAGCAGTGATAGGGGACAAACAGATACACAATGACACACAAACACCTACACACACAGACACACACACATTTATATACACAAACAACAGGCATCTTTCAGTTTCTGTCTACCAAATCCACTCACAAGACGTTGGTTGGCCTGGGGTTATAGCAGAAGACTGTTGCCCAAGGTGCCATGCAATGGGACTGAACCCAGACCTATGTAGTTGGGAAGCAAGATTCTTACCACACAACCACTCCTGCACTTTAAATATAAATAAGTATTTAATAAATAGAATAAATATGCCTTCACCATCATCATTTAACGTCTGCTTTTCATACTAGCATGGGTTAGACAATTTGACTGAGGTCTGGCAGAGTTTCTACAGCTGGATGCCCTTCCTAACACCAGCCACTCAGAGAGTGTAGTGGGTGCTTTTTACGTGCCACCAGCACGAGGGCCAGTCAGGCAGTACTGGCAACGGCCATGCTCAAATGGTGCTTTTATGTGCCACCTGCACAGGAGCCAGTCCAGTGGCACTGGCAACGGCCGCACTCAAAATTTTTTTCGCGTGCCGCCAGCACAGGTGCTAGTAAGGTAATGCAGGTAACAATCATGCTTCGAATGGTGTTTTTAATGTGCCATCGGCATGGGGGCCAGCTTGTTGCTCTGGCCACGGTCTCACTTGTATCCATATATTAACTATTGCCGATAGACTAATATTAAGGTTTATTATGTTTAATCTAACTTTCAACTGAAAATTCTAACACTAGTAATTCATTCATCATGATATCAACCAGACTATTGGATGTTATACATTGCTGGTCACAATGCGCTTTCCATTGTTTTAGCTTTTGAATGATGCCACTCCACTGGCTTGGCAAGCAAGCCAGATTCATTCATACGTGCTTTTATTGTTTATTCTAAACCAACACACACATATACACAACTACATCAAGAAAAAAGAATATCGTGACTAAAAGTATCTAATTTAAAAAAAAGATACACATCAATCTTATTTCAATTTATAAGCTGGAAGCAATTTTTTTTCTGACAGCCAGTAAGTTGTTTTAGATTAAAACAGATATCTGTTAACTTTGTGATAATGATGTCATTAGAAATCATGGCATTTCAGAACATCTGATTGCTAGCCCCAAATACAATACAATTATGCAGATGAGAGATAGGCGACCAATCTGACATAGGTAGTATTTTGATAAAATCTAGTAAAGGTGAACTGAGGCACCTATAATTAAATACTTGCTCACAGGCATCACTAAATAGGTTGGCAGCTCAATATTTTATCTATTCTACCATTTATCTATTCTGTCTCTACATTTATCTCATACCAAATGAGATAAAAAGTACAATAGTTGTCAGGACTAAAAGTTTATGGTTTTCTTATATATATATATATATATATATTATATATATATATATATATATATATATATATAAATTTGGTGAAAGATTAATCTTCAAGACTTTTTACTTACGAATCAAGAACAAAAGAAGGAAAAACAAGAGATCAATAAGGCAGTAATCTAAACCCAAAAGTACCTTCACTACCAGATAAATCAACAATGATAATTGTCGAATGTAAATAAATATTAATGTTATTTTATGTGAGGAATTTTGTCCTCTCGAAGACAAATCTTATGGTAAAGATTTTTCTCTAGATTTTCTCTATTTGAGTAACTTAATAAAATCTTCATAAACAGTTTTACTGGTGTAATCACCTGAACTGCACCAGTCAAATTTAATTGTAACGCATGACTGCTTGTTGAAATGAAATAAAACCAAATTTCACATAATATTCAACTGACTAATGCCAATACAATACAAAATGAATAACTTTGAGACAGAGAAATTTGGGCATTTCACAAACTGCAGCTTATTATGAAGTTGTGTAATGAAAGCAACTAATCTGTATTATTACCAAAAGAACACAATAGCTGCTAATGTTTCCTGTTTAAGTATTCATGGCTGTGGTTGAATTAAGAATGTTTTCAAACATTTGTAATGGAAAAAGTACAGGCTTTAGATTACATTATCAGAATTCTTTTATTTTATTTAGTTATTGAACCACAGTAAGGGTCAGGCACCTCCTTCAAAGCTTTTTTATTTTAAATTCTATATACCAACTCCCACCCTTAGTACATCGTTTAAACTGGTACTTATTTTATTGTTTTATTTTGATACAACATAGTTTTTACAGCAGTCAAAATAAATATAGACACAGGGGGACACACCTTCACTATACACATACATTATATATATATATATACATATATATATATTTATTATGGAGATGTACTTGCATATCAAGTGACCTGATCTGAGATCGTGTGCTGGAGCACGAAGTTTAGTCAGTGAACAGGTCGCGGTCTCAAAGTGACGAAAATATTTTGACAAATTAAATTTGAATGTTGAAGTGAATCTAACGGTTTTTTGTGTTTCTTAAATGGCTTATAAACACCTTCCATGCTGCAATTGTTTATATATATATATATATATATATATATATTAGGAAGGGCATCTAGTTGTAGAAACCATGTAAAAACAGACAATAGAGCCATGGGAAACAGACATTAAATGATGGTTACACACACACACAACAGACTTCTTCCAATCTCCATCAACCAAACCCGCACTCAAGGCTTTAATTGGCCAAGTAGTATAACAGGAGACACTTGCCCAAGGTGCCACGCAGTAGGGGTGGACCTGAAACCACATAGTTGGGAAGCTTCTACTATGTTCTGAGTTCAAGTGCCAATGTGCAAACTTCACATCCATGCCAGTGCCTTGCATGCCCTCATACACATACACACAACGTGTCTATGTAGTTTCTGTCTCCCAAATTCCACTCATAACGTACTGGTCAGACCTTATATAAATAAAACCAAAAAGACCCCATCACCACCACCACTACAGTAATAATAAATGTCTACATTTATTATTTTATGGACACCATATTTTACGAACTTTGCAATAGATTTCCCCACTATTCACAATTAGGAATCAATTATTCCGATCAACTCTAGATAACATAAAATATTATATTTCACATATAATAAATATTGATTTTTTTTTTCAATGATACATGGCCACAAATTTGATGAAGAGGTGTATTATTGATTTAAACTGCCCCTCTTCCTACAACCATGTAAACTGGTGCTTATTTTGCTGACCCAGAAGAATCAAAGGTGAAGTTGGCACATTGGGATTTGAACTCAGAACATAGTAGTAACAAAGCTAAATACAGTTAGGTTTCAGTTTACAGTTCTGTAATTTTAGCCACTAATACAACACATTAGTCAGTCAGTCAATGCAAAAATGTTACTGTAAATTGTTATTGTTAATACTCATCATCATCATTATCATCATTTAATGTCTGTTTTCCATGCTGGTATGGGTTGGACGGTTTGACAGAAGCTGGCAAGCCAGAGAGCTGCACCAGCACCAACTGTCTGCTTTGGCATGGTTTCTACAACTGGGGTCAATCTTTCCCTCTATCGGCCTGTCTCTTTCTGTCTATCTGTGGTCTCTCACTCTCTCTCTCCCTCTCTCTTTCTCTGTCTTTCTTTCTGGAAGAAATTTGCCAGGTTCAAAATGCTGTTAACACACAGTATATCGGAAAGGCGCCTCTATGCCTCAATAAGGAGTTTATGGCCTAACAGAAAGTTTACATATACATAGTACATGCAAATCAATAATGAATGACTAATTCAAACACAAAAACAACAAATATACATTTACCATCATCATCATCATCATCATCATTTTATGTACGCTTTCTATGCTGGCATGGGTTGCAAGGGTCTTTCCAGTTTCAGCCTTAGTCTTTATCTGGAAATACTGTTCTACTAGGTAGGACAGAAGACCACATTTTGCTTTACACAAACATACACACACACATCTTTGAGGTTACATATAAGAGGAAGAGGGCTCAATAAACGTAGTAGAGTACACTCATTTAGAAACAAATGATAATTCACTCCATCCCTACTCAGAATTCATCAGGTGTGATCATTCTCATTCAACCTTATTATAATGTGATTGCACCATGGCAAGAAATTGAGAGGTACTTTCTATATGAATGAAATTGGTAAACTATAATGGCAGGAACTGTAGTTAATGTCCCTGTATCACTGTATCGACCAGGTTATCAAATGTCGTTATACACCACTGACCACAATGTGCTTCCTTGTATTGTTATAGCTTTAGAATGGTGCCGCTCTGCTGGTTAGACAGGTGGGTCAACACTCCACCTGGACAGTATACCAGTCCATTGCAGGGTTCCCTATTTACAGCTTAATGGACTGGAGTAGTGTGAAATGAAGTATCTTGCCCAAAGACACAAAACATGGATGATCTGGGAATTGAAACCACAATCTTGCGATCGTGGTTGCAATATTCTAACCACCAGGCCACACCCCTTCACACAGGTGATAGTTTCTATAAGTTCTCTTAATATTATCTGTAGAGAAAAAAAAAAATGAAACGTTGAAAAGAGTAACATCACCAACCATCAAATCCTCTCCATCATTCCTCGAATTGGAAAGGGTGGTGGTGGTCCTGCTCACTTGCATGACTTGCAAGGAAAAAGAAACAATAACAGTTTGTTAAAAATCTGCAAAACACTTCATTATTATTCCGTTGTAGAACAAGAGTGATTGACATTTATTCTCAAGCCAGCTCTGTGTTATACAACTGATTAAGAACAGCTGGCATTTCTCTTTCATTCAGTGTTGACATTTTTTCAATATACTAAGATTTTTCACCATAGCAAATAAAATCTGAGAATATAAATTTATAATGATTCTTGATAATACTTAACCTAACTTTCTTTTTTTTTTTCCAATCAATTCCTGATACATAAACTATATTATATTCATGACTGATATTTCAAATCATTCTGAATTATTATATCTTCGATATACACCTATGTGTCTATATACTATTTTTCAATATAACATAATTTCCAGTAAAAAAAAAATCATTATTTACACCGCATAGAGTGAGATCTGAAATGATATTTTGCATACTCATTCTTAATACCTTTCAGCAGATCCGAACACAAAATACGCTAATTGCTGTTGGGTATGTCACAGGAGAACAACTTCTTTTTACAACGACTGAGTGTCTGTAACACACTTGGCTTATTGGCCTTGATATATCCCAGTATACACCTACATATGAATATATATTCCAGTAACAACCACAATATGTAGGAAAATATATTTTTTAATATCTTGCTCATTATTATATTTCAAGAATCTTTCACTTATTCATTTTCAAGCTCTCTGTAGTTAACTGAATACCTGAGAAATGATTAAAAATATATTTACAATATTAAGGACAACGCATTGTCCAAACCATATTTTAAATCCTCGTTATCCATTTCATAAATGCACACATACAAACATTCGCATACTTTCCTTTTACATACACACACATATACTCACACAAGAGTTGAAATGCTGTTTGATCTTTTTTCACCATAGAATTTCCATCATCCCACCACTAAATTTGCCATCACGCCTTCCTTCCTTATTCATCTATCACCTCTTCCTTTCTCATTCATATGTTGTTACAGAGAAAAACGCAAGAATATTATTATAGTAGATGATTATATACTGGTATCCATGTATGAATGTATGTATGTGTATGTATGTGCATACACATATATATTGGTATCTGTGTGTATGTGTATATATATATATATATTATATATATATATATATATTATATATATATAAATTAGAAAAAAAACACCTTTTATCAATTCAATAATGAAAAATTGAATTATACCATTTAGAAAAATTACATCTTATAGAAATATTAAATATAAGATAAAACATATAACAATGATTAAGTAATATGCAAAATTTATATATATATATATATATATATATTATATTTTGTGAAATTTGATTTAGTATTTCTAAACTGAATTATTCCCTGTAAGTTTGGAATAATATTCCATCATATTATATATATATATATATATATATATATACTGGTATCCGTGTATGAATGTATGTATGTGCACATACTGCACTGTATGTATGAGGAATAAGAGCAATCAATACGAACAAGTAAAGCATGTGTATATTTTTATTATAAAGAGGTTGTAACATCATTGTAACTAGGAGTTTCATGATATCGATGCTCACACAATGAAGAAAGTTTACTAAGTCAGTAAACTTTCTTCATTTTGAAAGTATTAGTATGGTGGAACTACTAGCTTTGTTTAAGTAGTGAATCAAGCAATAAAAAATATGTGTATGTGTGTGTTTAGGATATACAAATTTAAGAGAACAGTACACAATACATGTAATAGAGTTTATACATTCAAAGTTATGGTTTCACCTCATCATTGCTCTGAGTCACCCGTTTCTAAGAACAAAGGAAAGATGGTACCTATTAATCTCTATTTGAAAATACTTGGAAGAATTCTCTGATAAAAGTTTGATGTTGCTTACCTATCTTCCCCTAATAAATATCATATTTCATGATTGGTTAAAAACAAATGATAAATATCTTCAAGAACTGAAAGAGCTCATAAAGTTGATGTTTAGCTTTATATTCTTGAGCATTAAACCAAAACCATCAGGCAGTAAGTTAGATGGGTTTAGCAGGAATGGAGTATATCATCATTTAACCCTTTTGTTACCAACCCGGCTGAAACTGGTTCTGGCTCTGAGTACAAATTTCTTGTTTCCATGAGTTCTGAATTAAAATCTTCCACAATTTATGTTCCTAACACCAGCTGAATGATAACTAAGTTATTTTACTAAATTCTTTGTTATATTTAAAATTAATTGAAAGAAACACAGAACATCTCAATAGAAATATGGTTACAAAAGGGTTAACAAATGATTAACTTAATGTCTTCTTTTCCATGCTTGCCTGGGTCAGGCGAAATTTGTTAAGACTGATTTTCTACAGCTGGATATCCTTTCTGTTGCCAACCCTCACCTGCTTCCAAGTAAGGTAATATTTCCCAATGGCCTAGGAATAAAAATAACCTTGCTTTTATGAAAATGTTGCTCCTCTACATCTATCACATGATGTCTGGACAAGGGTACACACAAGCACACACACACATGCAATAGACTTCTTTCAGTTTCTGTCAACCAAATCCACTCACAAGACTTTGGTTGGTTAGGGGTTACCATAGAAGACATTTACTTGTCCAAGATGCCATGAAGTGAGGAAGCAAGTTTCTCAACCACTCAGCCACGTCAGCTCTTACCATGGTAGATCGAAATAGATATCAATATCTGCTACACTAATGGTAATAGTTTCCACTAGCTAAAACATTTAACAAGTCCAGTACATTAGTTCTTAGTTCATTGGTAGTAAGCTGAGATGTAAATTTCTCTTTGATTAAGAGTGCCAAGTTGCTGCAAGTAACTATTCCCAATGATCTAGTGAGTGTTGTTCTTGGTTAGCCACTGGTCATTTCTGATCCAGTAAATCTATAATCAAAGGTATTTGAGCTGTGGTTATTTGGTCTTACACTTTCCAGGTACAGCGCACTCCATGCCGGCATGGAAAGCAAATGTTAAATGATGAAGATGTTCATATATTTTTTAAGTCGGTACAGTGTGATTTGGAGGAGATTTGGTTACTTTTTCTTGCAGGTTAAATGACTGCATAGGGGTTCGCTCATTAACCAAAGTTCTAGTGGTTATAGGTATGTTATTCTTGTATTGAATTAAGTACATGTAGAACCCAAATTCTGATACATTTACATGCGTCACATCAACTAGGTGTTGAAAATGATGCATGTAGAATTCAGTGTTCTGTCCAAAGACCAAACATTCTTGCACAGGACATTGATTGCAAATGAATGAATGCATTTTTCGGAGCTTAATGAATCATTTAATCATTTAATGTGTATAATAAAACCATTTGAATAGAATATTATGGAAAGTGACAATAGCAGTAATAACAGCATCATTTGTGAAAGAAAGCTGACATTGAAATTTGCTTTTATATATTGTTCCTGTTCAGTGTAGATCAAGAAGCACCCGTTTATCTCTAATTATTTGTGAATGATAACAAAACTTAGAGGTTAATATTATAATGAGTCAAATGATTAAAAGAGAGAAAAAAAAAGCTAAAAAAAATAACCCCTAAAAAAACTGGGGTTGTTATGCCTGTTACAATATTACAATATTATCTGAGACGTAAGTGGCCAATAATAATAAAAAATCATTTTATGCCAAGGGAAAGATATATCACAGATAGCATGATATCTGGTGTTTCTATTCAGAGCTCCTGATATTCTAATAACATAATTCAATAAAAGTGTAATGGCTGGTTCATAACAAGAAAAATGATATTAATAATAATAATGATGATGATGATGGTGGTGGTGATGACGATGATATTTAGAATAATAATAATAATAATAATAATAAAATTACTTGCTGAAAACAAGTGCTTTCTGTAATTCTGGATAGTGAGTACGCTCACGCTCCTTATAGAATGAATATTAACAATTCATTCCTTCAATGCTTTTAATTCGGTTAACACATAGCTAAGGGTTGATAAGGTTCGAGGCATTGATAAGACAGAGGTGTTAGGGGTATTGGAGGGACTGTGTTGATTGATATTAATTTGAGCATGGTCCAATATATTGGATGAGGTGAAAACAGTCATTATCGACTTTGCTTGCTGTAATTCTAGTGTCGATAAAGTAACTAACAATATATATATAAAGTAACTAACTATAAATATTTATAAAGTAACTAACGATATATATAACTAAAATTAACTTAACTGACTACTCACCATCCAATAGAAATTAGCCTTGTGGTTTTCTTGAAAATGTTCCAAAGAAAGTTTGGTCGAGAATGAAAGAATAATCGGATGGAATGTTTATGGATAGTCTTTTACTTGTTTCAGTCATTTGTCTGTGGCCATGCTGGAGCACCGCCTTTAGTCTAGCAAATCGACCCCAGGACTTATTCTTTGTAAGCCTGGTACTTAGTCTATCGGTCTCTCTTGCCGAACCGCTAAGTGACGAGGACGTAAACACACCAGCATTGGTTGTCAAGCGATGTTGGGGAAGACAAATACAGACACACAAACATATACACATACACACACATACACATATATACGACGGGCTTCCTTCAGTTTACGTCCACCAAATCCACTCACAAGGCTTTGGTCAGCCCAAGGCTATAGTAGAAGACACTATAGTAGAAGGTGCCATGCAGTGGGACTGAACCCAGAACCATGTGGTTGGTAAGCAAGCTACTTACCACACAGCCACTCCTACACCTATAGTTTATCGAGATTTATAGGTGAATACCTTTATAATTCTAAAGTAATGTAAAACCAGCTAACAAACAAAGGAAACCAGAGGAGATTGAAAATTATGAATGAAACTGAGGAATTCAACCAAAGGTCTCTATAAACGAAGGGAAAGATTTGGGTTTTACAAAAGATGGAAAGAAAGGTTCATTTACTCAGGAATGTTAGTTAGTTAATTTTTGGCTCAAAAAGCAAAAAGCAAGGCCATGTAGGGGGACATGGAGTTATGAACAGGGTGGTGTTCATGTAAAGAGTTCAGGCCACTTGTGGTCAAGGCAGCTTATTCCACGGATCCACAACACAGACGGAGAAAGCCCCTCTCCTTCGATTGAGATGAAATCGTCGCAAATAGAGCTTTTCGGAATGACCCCGCAGCTGACACTCTGGAGCAGGAGTGAAGAACAGCTCTTTCGAGAGGTTACACTTTCTGCTTATGATGTTGTGAGCAAGAATGTATTTGCAATGTTCAGCCTTTGAAGGTGAGGTCTTAGTTTTAGCAATGCTAAGTCCACAATTTGGTTGAAATTCCTAATTAACCCTTCAGAATTCAGATCAATCTGTCAAATTTAACACTTATTTATTCACACCGTTAAGAATTAATCAAACTGAGATTTCGAAGATGTGACTGTTTATCTTTGAGAATGATATTGCATGGCAGATGGGAGAAGCTGGATTTGGATGGTTTGAACATAAAACAGGTAGAATGTTGGGAACAGATACGGCTGGTTTAAATGTTAAAGGGTTAAAACCATTTCCCTTTCCTTTCTGTTATTTCTAGACGCCTTTGAGAATGGTATGCACATCACAACATTATATTTCATTCACCTTCGAATGTGTTTATCCTAAAGAATTCTGCATTTTTTGGGTGATGTTGATAAATAACAAGTGATTTAAGTGAAGATGTGCACAAACTTTCAAATATTACATATGACAAAAAGAAACAAAAATTTTCAATAACTTTTCCCAGTTTTACTACTACTACTACTACTACTACTACTAATAATAATAATGATCCTCTAGGACTCCCCAATCCAAACAGATCAGGTGCTAAAGCATAACAGAGTGGACCTAGTGGTGGTGGACAAGATGCACCACATATGCTATATTGTTGATGTTGCATGTTCCTTTGACCCACGAATAGTCAAGAAGGGAGGTGAATAGATAGACAGATACGACCCTCTTTAATGCAAAATAGCCCGGCTATGGAAAATGAAGGTGAAGATAGTGCCAATTATTGTTAGGTCCTTGGGAACAGTATCAGAAGGCATCAAGAAGAATATCAAGGAAACTGGAATAGAGTGCCCAGTAGAATTGTTACAAAAGGTTTGCCTCTTTGGCATGGCCAGAATAATCAGAAAAGTATTAGATAGCTGAAAAGAATGGATAGCATGGTACCGTAGGGTGCAGGTAGCAAGTCTGCTATGCATGCAAGACTCTAGGAGCTCCAACGAAACCTGTGATAAAGAGAAATAATGATGATGATGATAATAATAATCCTTCAGGGTATAGGCACAAGGCCTGAAATTCTGAAGGGAGGGTGTAAGTTGATTATATCAACCCCATTGCACAACTGGTATTCATTTTATAATAATAATGATTTTAAATTTTGGCATTTTAGATGAGAGGCAAGTTGATTACATTCACCCCAGTCTTCAACTGGTACTTATTTTATCGACTCTGAAAGGATGAAATGCAAAGTTAATCTCAATGGAATTTGAACTCAGGACATATAGACAGACAGCTTGTTGCTAAGCATTTTGCCTGGTGTGGTAATTATTCTGCTAGTTTGCAAAGACATAAAGAAAAAACATATAAGATTCTGTTAAAAATTTTTTTTTAAAAATGAAAGAAAAAAGAAAGCAGCACAACAGAGATGAGAGACAATAGATGAGCCCTCAAAACATAGTGGAAATCTTAGAGAACAACTACAGCAGAGGAAATAAGGTGTTACAACAAATCAAAAATAGACAGAATGAAAAAAGAAATTATAACTAAAATCCAAAATGATAATGAAAGCTATAGAAGTCACCATGGAAACATTCAGCGAAATGCAGTCACAACAAATGTATACCTCCAGCCTCACTTTGAACAACAAACAATAAAAACACACATGACAGCGAATCAACGGAAGTTAACATTGAGGAGGAATTAGGAGAAACAATAAAGAAAATAGAAAGGAACAAGAGATGAACATGGATGAATGTAAACATCTGCTCAAGTTACATATGAAGAAGCAGCTCTATGGAAGAGTAAATAAATGTAAGAAGGCTCCATAAGAAATTCTCTCCATGGAAATGAACTACTTCAAAATAAAGATACGGAGTAATGCAATATATTTGTAGTACTGATAATATCAAGGGACAACAGGTTTGGCATTAATAGGGTCAGACCTTCTTGAGTTCGCATTCCATGAAAAAAGAAAAAGAAAGCAAATATACCACATAAATTGAAAAAATATATATATATAAATGTAAAGCCCTAGCCTTTCATTGAAAAGAGATGGAGTCAACATATGGATAAAAAAAAAAGTATGATATCAATAAAAGAAATAGATGTTCTCTAGATGTGGTAAAAGTAAAGCTGAAACCAACTGTGTCAGTAAAAAGCAAATAGGATAAGATGCTTTGAAAAAACTGTGAGTGCTTCTAGGAGAATTAAGGTATGCGAATGAACACTTAAACATTTCGCAGAATGCAAAGCCCTGGAGGAAATGTAGAAATCAAAAGAAATTGAAGCGTATGAAGTGGAAATATGGGTGAAAAAAGAAATTTAGTATAATAAAATAAAAAGTACAATGGATTAGAAAGAAAGACCCCCCCGCCCCACATATATATATATATATATATATATATATATATATATATGATAACATCTCATGTATGGCCCACAATAACCAGTAAAGGACTCACCAATATATTAAAAGCAAATGGAAAGCATTTAGGATTGACAAAATTCCTAATTCCTGATTAAAGCAACTGACCACCACCTATGAATATGTAGCAGTAACATTCAATGAACTGGTAAGCAGACCAAAATCAATATGTGTATAGGTGCTAGAGAGGTGAATAACACTGATTCCACAAATGTTCCATGGGTTCCCTTAATAAATAAGCTTATAACTTACATGCCAACATAGAAAACTCCAAATGTTTATTCTGCAGCAGACTGGTTACATACTCAAAGAGCAATGATATATTAACAGAAGAATAGAAAGGAAGCAAGAAAGGGATGCATGACTTTAAAGAACAGTGACAGGTGAAATGGTGATAACAGAAGACAGCAAAAAGAGGAAAAACTTTAGTTTAACCAGGATTGATAACTGGAAAGCATTTAATAGCATATCCCACATTGTGGGATCCTTGAAACAGTCCATGAAAAGAGATGTCAATATTAACTATACACATCAATTTTGCCATGTGAAAGTGGAAAGTCAACATATCAACAAAAGACAAAGGGAAAATGATTAAAACCAGCCCTATATCCATAGGAAAAGGGACCTTAGGAGAGAGAGACTTGTCCATTTTTATTATTTTGCTAAACTCTGGTATTAAAAACAGGACTAATATTAAAAACTGAATTCAGTGCTAGAAATAAGATAATAGGTATAAATACACTAACCATCACAGTTATAAACAACAAAATTAATATAACTATGTTAAAGGAATTGAAGAACTTGGACAAAAGTAGGAAGCTACTAACAGTATTCTGAGGCCATCATCCCAAAACAGATATAAACTATGCTTACCTCATATACAGGATACCTCATTTTATCACGTCTTCAGAAGGATAACAGGCACAGCCTGCTACAGCAGGGTTTGAACTCAGAATAGAAATGGTCATAACTAAATATCACAGGTGTTTTGGTCCAACACTCAGGTGATTTTCAAGCAGGAAGCTCAGTATTTTGGTCAATTTAACTCAACTGAGTAATTAATCTTCCAAAGATTTTACTCTTACACTTGTGAAAACAGCCTTTATGTCTCCCAGATCAACTTCACCTTTCTACCTTCTCATGATGGTTAAGTTAAATACTAGCCAAATACTGGAGTTTATTTGATTAACTAACCTCTTCTCTCCTAATGTATGGCCTTGTGGATACCTTAGAAATAATAATACCAATTCTTTCTACTATCATCATCATCATCATCGTTTAACGTCCGCTTTCCATGCTAGCATGGGTTGGACGATTTTGACTGAGGGCTGGCGAACCAGATGGCTGCACCAGGCTCCAATCTTGATCTGGCAGAGTTTCTACAGCTGGATGCCCTTCCTAACGCCAACCACTCCGAGAGTGTAGTGGGTGCTTTTTACGTGCCACCAGCACAGGGGCCAGTCGGGCGGTACTGGCAACGACCTCGCTCGAATCTTTTTACACATGCCACCGGCACAGGAGCCAGTAAGGCGATGCTGGTAACGATCACACTCGAATGGTGCCTTTTACGTGCCACCGGAACGGAAGCCAGTTAGCCGCTCTGGCAACGATCACGCTTGGATGGTGCTCTTGGCACCCTACTAGCATGGGCACTATAGTTTCAAAAATCATAAATACCAACACTGTTTGCATATACTGAATAAGAGTTTATAATACTAATTCTTTCTGCTATAGGCACAAGGCCAGCAGTTTTAGGGAGAGGTGGAAAGTTGATTACATTAACCCCAGTGCTCAATGAGTACTTCCTTTACGGACTCTGAAAGAATACAAAGCAAAGTTGATCTCAGTAGAATTTGAACTCAAACTGGAAGGAACTAGAAAAAATACCACTAAGCTTTTTGTCCAATGCACGAATGATTCTGCCAGCTTGCTGCCTTAATAATATTAATAAGGACAACTTATATTCTTCTGATTATTATTATTATTATTAATATTATTATTATCATCATCATCATCATCATATTAGCATGCTTGGCGAAATGCTTAGTGGTATTTTGTCTGCTGCTACATTCTGAGTTCAAATCCTGCTGGGATCGACTTTGTCTTTCATCCTTGCAGGGTTGATAAATTAAGTACCAGTTGCATACTGGGGTCGATCTAATCGACTGCCCCACCTCCCCAAACATTTCAGGCCTTGTGCCTAGAGTAGAAAATATTATTATTATTATTATCATATTAGCATGCTGGGCGAAATGCTTAGCAGTATTTCATTTGCTGCTACATTCTGAGTTCAAATCCCGCCAGGGTTGACTTTGACTTTCATCCTTTCGGGGTTGATAAATTAAGTACCAGTTGTGTACTGAGATTGAGTTAATCAACTGGCCCCCTTCCCCAAACATTTCAGGCCTTGTGCCTAGAGTAGAAAAAATTATTATTATGATTATTATTATATTAGCACGCTGGGTGAAATGCTTAGAGGTATTTTGTCTGCTGCTATGTTATGAGTTCAAATCTTTGCCTTTCTTCCTTTCGGGGTTGATAAATAAGTACCAGTTGCATACTGGGGTCAATCATATCGATTGGTTCCCTCCCCAAAATTTCGGGTCTTGTGCATAGAGTAGAAAAGATTATCATTATTATTATTATTAAGGTTGCGAGCTGGCAGAATCGTAAGCCTGCAGGGCAAAATGAATTATAGAATTTCGTCCATCTTTACTTTTGGAGTTCAAATCCCGAGGTTGACTTTGCCTTTCACCCTTTCAGGGTGGTGAAATAAGTACCAGTTGAGTACTGGGTTGATACGATCGACTACCCCTCTCTCCTAATTTTCAGACCTCGTGCCTTAAGTAGAAAGGATCTACCTTTCATCCTTTCGGGGTTGATAAAGTAAGTCCCAGTTGAACACTGGGGTCGATGTAATCGACTCATCCCCTCCCCCCAAAATGACTGCTCTTGTGTCAAAATTTTAAATTATTATTATTATTATTATTATTATTCAGCCTCGTCTGGCACCTGTGCAGGTGGCACGTAAAAAGCACCCACTACATTCACGGAGTGGTTGGCGTTAGGAAGGGCATCCAGCTGTAGAAACACTGCCAGATCAGACTGGGCCTGGTGCAGCCTTCTGGTTTCCCAGACCCCAGTTGAACCGTCCAACCCATGCTAGCATGGAAAACGGACGTTAAACGATGATGATGATGATTATTATTATTATTACTATTATTATTGTTATTACAAATAATACCGCAAATAATACTTATTCCATATATGCAAACAGTGCTGGCATTTGTGATTGAGGAAATAAATGGCAGCACTTTCAGTCAAACAAAAAGAGAGAGAGAGAGAGAGAGGGATAGAGAGATAGAGAAAGAGAAAGAGAGACTTAAAGAGAAGGGGTAGGGAGGGAGGGAGGGAGGGAGAGACAAAGAAATACCAATAGTACTTGAGAGAAAGAGACAGAGAGAGAGAGAGTGTGTGATAGAAGGAAAGTGCTATAGCAATAGAGGGCTGAGGGTCAAGCAGGGAGGCGGGGTGGTGGTGGTGGTGGCGGTGGAGAAAAAGAAAGACAGTGCATTATTACAGATACAGCAACAGCATCATTTAGTCATTCTTATCTTCCGTTGGATTCATGTTTACACACATGTTATCGATTACTGCAAGATGTTTCTCCCTCTATTCAGGGAGAATTTAAAAAGCACATATGTTGACAACCCTTGTAGCACAGCAGACATGGATAAGACCAAGGTGAGTTAAATGCATTTCACAGTAGAATTAGTTCCTTACAAAACAAAAAATTCAAGTTAGAAATTTCTTCTTTTTTTTTTTTTTCTCCTTCTTTAAACGTTTGTTACTTTCATTGATAGAATAATAAGCAATCATTTCAGAAACTGTTTCTTTCTTTTCTTTAAATTTTCCCTTTTAGTTTTGCATCTGCACATTCATTTTAATTGCACATCATACATACACGGGCGATCGCATGCACATGCATATCGTGGTGTGATATGCATCAGCACGCAGCAACTGCAAAGATGCAGTCACCACAACATCAGGTGTTTTCGGAATTATAAACAAAAGAAAAGAAAAATTTGTGACATAATACAAAGTACACACTTCTCTCTTTCTCTCTCTCTCTCTCCCCCTCTCCTATTCAATAACATATACATATGTGTATATATAGATGTGTGTGTGTGTATGTATATATATATATATATATAATATATATATATATATATATATATATATATGTGCATGTGTACATATATGTATATGTGTACATATATGTGAATATATATGTATGTGTTTATATATGTATATGTGTATATAAATGTGTGTGTGTGTGTGTGTATATATATATATATATATATGTATGCATGTATGTACATATATATATGTATGCATTTATGTACATACATATATATGTATGCATGTATATACATACATATATAAGTATGCATGTATATACATACATACATAGGTATGCATGTATATACATACATATATAGGTATGCATGTATATACATACATATATAGGTATGCATGTATATACATACATATATAGGTATGCATGTATATACATACATATATAGGTATGCATGTATATACATACATATATATACATATGTATATATATATATGTATATGCATATATATTTATATACGCACACAATGTATGTAGAAGAATAATCAGGTTCAACAAGAGATCAATGAATGAGTGTATAAATTTAAAATTTTTCACTTATTTATATTTAAAATTCTATTGATTTCAAGAAAATGTGCACATGCGTGCATGTGTGTGTATGTGTGTTGTGGGGTGTATGTACAGCTAGCTAAAGATGGATTTAAATAAAATATTGTGTCTGTTTGACTATCAATTTATCTGTGTATATATTCACACTTATAACATACTCCTCATATATATATTTATATATTAGCTATACATTAATGCTTGTATATTGGATAAATATGATGTAAAAATGTTCGAAAACAAAAGATAGTTGTGCAAGAGTTTTGGAAAAATATGAAATTTGAATTTGAAAGTTCGCATTCTCTTTGCCAAACTCTACACTCATTTCAGTGAAGTTCGCTGACATACTCACAGACACCTGTATCAAACTATGACATGGATGAAACTTAACCAATATAGGCAAACAAACATAAATATATAATTTTCTAAGTAAATTTCATTTATATGAGATATGTATATATATATATATATATATATATATATATATATATATATATATATAAATGTGTGTGTGTGAGTTTCTGCAGCCACGCAAATACATATGTATAATTACATGTATATATGTATATATAAATACAAATATACTTTGAGTATATAATATATATATATATATATATTCAAATAAAGATGGATATATATAGATATATATATATACACATACATACATATACATATATAAATATGCATATGTATTGAGTTAGATATACATATATACATGTGTACATATAGATATGTATGTGCATGTATATATGTGTGTGTATGTGCATGTGTGTGTTGAAGGAGTGTGAATTTGAATGTAAATATATGAATATTCATTTATATATGAGCATGTTTGTTTGCATGTATGTATGTATGTATGTATGTTTGTATGTATGTATGAATGAATGTATATTTGTAACTTTGAATGTATTAATATATGCACAGATTTTTGCATGCGTATGTGTGTGTGTGTGTCTATGTATATCTATGTTATGTATATGTGTGTATGTATACTGAGACACTGCCACACACAAACAGAAATGACACATACATACACACAAAACATAACAGCGTGCAGCAAACACTCACAGAATTAATTTTAATTAAACGAAGATTTTCATGTTCATGGATGCATGTAGTGGCAGTTTTGAAGAATTTTATGAAGAATTCTATAAATGATGCTGCACAATTTTGTTTGACAACATTACTCCTAGGGTGCTATAAGCTGTTTTGAATATTTTTTGCAATCTGTCTATTTCTCTATGTGTTGATGTGTATGTGGTGTGTGTGTGTGTGTGTATCTATCTATCTATCTGTTTATCTATATATAAATATACACATGTCGATGCACACACACACACACACACATATAGGAAGGGCATCCAACTATGGAAATATTTGCCTCAATAAACTCTGTCTCACCTGCCCAAGTCTGGAAAAGTGGACGTTAAAATGATGATGATGATGATCTATACATATGTATATATATATATATATATATATATATATAGATATGTGTGTGTGTGTATATATAAATGTATCAAAGTAAACACAAATGGCATTTAAAATTTACAACAGTATATATATGTTTATATATGTATATGTATGCAAGCGCACACACACACACACACACACACACACACATACACATATAGTATACATGCACACACAGACAAATGCCAATATGTAGATGCGTGTGTGAGGGAGGGGTCAGTGAAATCCAAAGATCCAGCGTTGCCATGCTGATTCTTCTTGAAAATTATGTAAAGAGAAGGACAATTCCTGGAAATGAAGACAAGGCAAGTAGCGTTAAAAGATAAAGCCATCTAAGTGAAGTAGAGTACATATAGCATGTATTCATTATTTTCCCAGCTGGTTGTCATAAAAATGACAAATTAACATTGTTATTTGCTGTCAGTATTATCTTGGGCAAGCATTGCATGTCTTATATTCATAGAGGCAACACCACACTATCAAAGGTACACGAGTGTGTTGAACTGGATAAGGGGCATGAAAATGTTTATAAGCTGAAATTGACAAGAAGGGCTATTGAATATATATATGTTTTTTTTATAAACATATATGTATGTGTGTGTGTGTGTGAATGTATGTGAATGTATGTATGTATGTATGTATGTATGTATAATATATATATATATGTATACATATATATATATGTATACATATATATATATATACACACACACAAATACATTCACATGTGTGTGTATGTGTGTATAGATATTTGCATATATGTATTTGTACGAATATGCAATATATATATATATATATATATACAGGCACACACACACACAAATACGTTCACATGTGTGTATATGTGTGCATAGATGTCTGTATATATGTATATGTATGAATATATGTATATTTACATATACAAATACATGCATGTATAAATATATATAAATACACACATTCTCATGCACACACACACACATATATAGGAAGGGCATCCAATCATGGAAATATTTATATATATATATATATATATATATATACCAGAGTAAGCACATAAATGTGAAACAAGGTGGAAAAAAAATAGTACTCGAATGGTGGAGGCAGAGTAATATGCTTTATTGATACATCATATATCAATGTAATTTCAAATGTGCATCTATCAATGTAATTGTATACATATAACCTTATTTTTGCTCCATTCTAAACCCAGGCTGTCCAATGAACAGGAACATGAAACTCTGAGTGACAGTTTTTTTTACGTCTTTGCAGCTTTATTAATAAAGTGTACACATACACACACACCACACACATCCATGCCAACATGGAAGGTGGATGTTAAACGATGATATATATATAAAATATATAAAACTTATATATTTTTTTTCTCTCCTTGTTTTTTTGTGTATCTTTCTGTTGAAGAGCGTAGACTCGAAACGTAAAAGACTTTTTCTATTTCTATTCCTGAGCGCTATACTAATACATTTGTTTGTTTGTACTCCACCTGCCTTCGTCTTTTGTTCATTTTCGTAAACTTTCCCTTTATAAAACTTATATACAGATAAATGTAAACGCACACACACACACATATATGTATACATACTGCATAAACTTAAGGTGCATAAAAACATAACATACATATACATATATATATATGTCATGATAGGGTAGAAACTTGATGTAATCTTACTGCAATAATCAGCATAAACACCTGGCAATCTACACTTTCATAATGGAACTTCAAAAACATGGCAGTTCCACTGGTGAAGGAACTCTACATAACTCACAGGTAAAACCAGTATGTATTTCAAAGAGTAACACATAAGTAATAAATGGATGAATGGATCTAATGAATTTTTGCCCAGCTCAACCAACCTGAAGTCGGTGGGACATTTAATATGTATATGTATGTGTGTGTGTGTGTGTGTGTGTGTGGATACATACATATATATGTTGCAAGTGACATTTTTTTTTTATTCCATTCTCAACCAAAACTGTCCAGCGAACGGGAACATAAAACTCTGGATAACAGTTTTTGTGATGTCTTTGCTGCTTTATTAATAAAGCATATTACTCTGCCTCTGGTATTTGAGTACTATTTTCTCCCAGCTTGTTTCACACATTTATGTGCTTACTCTGGTATTTATATATATATATATATATATATATATATATATATATAATTTCAGCAAAACAATTAAGATTCAAATGAATATGGTACTTAACTTAGATGCACCAGAATTCTTTATGGTATTAACCATAAAATTATGTGGGGTGATTATAACCAAGATATGATGAATACTTGACATTATATTTGCTGTAATATTTGCAGCTTTAAATAAAATGTTCTTAGTATGAAACAATTGTACTAAACTACTGATCCATTCTTGTTACTTTTTTCTTGGTTATATATATATATATATATAATAGTGAGAAGTTGAAGTTATAAGAGATAATGGTGTCATTGAGACCCAAAGGTGTCAGGTAATGCTGAATAAGTGCTGTAGACAGACTATAGTTAAGTTCCAGATTTGGTAATATTACGAATAAAGGGTTCAACGTTGGTTATGTTAGCGTGTATATATAAGAATTTTTTGCGTAATAAGATAAAAAACCAAGGCTGTATATATATATACAGAATATGCAAGTTTAGTTCACTGGTGATCTAAACGAATAGGTATGCTGGGTAAGTGTTGTAATGGATTATCAGGGTTCCAAGCTTGTAACTGAGATGGGAGCTAGGGATCCATTTTAGGTTTCCGATTTAGCAGATATATATTTGTGAAAGAGGACAACAAATGCTGAGGCATAACAAACATCTCAAGTCATGTACATCATTTTATATTATTCTTAAATTAATTGAGGTCTTACGGCTGTTTCTGGGATATCCTAAGTGATAGGCAAGTATACCTGAATATGGGGGTATTCTGTCGTCAGAGACAAGTAGAGAACATATGAAAGATCTAGATAAAGAAATATTCAGATAAAAGACCTGGACATGGAAATAAGAGAACATGTCTGGGCTGTTAGCTGTTCAATAAGCTGGAAGATTATTACTTCACTTTGAAGCAATTGGGATGGGGTGACAAGAAAGACATCTAACCATGGAAAAACTGCCTCAACATACACTTGTTGGACCCATTTGAGCATGTAAAAATAGATGCTAAAACAATGTTGATGATTAGGATATACATATATATGCATATATAAAGAAAAGTAAGAAAATGGAGATCTTCATTCTCTTTGACTGTAGAAATCATAATTAATGTAGCTGACGCAGAATAATATAACAGAAAGGAGACCAAAATCTGTGAGATAGTTATTCCATCCATTTTCTTACTTTTCTTTTCTGTTTATTTTTCTTTTTGTTTTTTTTTCTCATGTTTTCTCACAGACTAGTGTCCTAGTTTTTGAATACATCTAATGTTATGAGCTGAGCCTGAGATACTGCTTGGTGATACTTGGCATGTTATATAAATCTACCAATTTAATGTATCTTAAAGCATGAAACTATTAATGTACTTTTGTACATGATGCATATATAAATATATCTGTCTGTCTGTCTGTCTGTATGTATGTATGTATGCATGCATGCATGTATGTATGTATACAGTAGAGCTTCGATTTTCGAACAACTCTGAATATGAATAAATTGTACTTTATTTCCTGTCTTTCTCATATTCATTTAATACAGTAGTACCTCAGTTTATGAATGACTCTGATCATGAATAAATCGTGCTTTATATATATATATATATATATATATATATATAATGGATAAACTTTATTGGCTAAACTTGGAAAATGACCATTCCGAAATATAACAATATCTGCTTCAACACACAACTTCACATAAAAAATCTTGCACAACAAATATATAAACATATATATATATATCAATATATCAAACACAATTTATTCACGATCAGAGTTGTTCGAAAACCGAAGTACTACTGTATATACCAATGAATGGACAAACAAAAGAAAGAGACATTCGGCACATTTAGTAGGAGTTACATAGATTATTATTATTTAAAACAGATTGATTTGGGCCATTGCAACTTAATATCTTGTATGCTTGTCAGGGTTGGCTGCCTCAGCCCGATGTGCTAGTTTCCTGTGACATGCCTACAAAACTTTTCGTGGCATGGAGCCAAATGAAACTGTTATATATTATCTAAACACCCTAAGCACACCTTAGTGGTTAGGTTGTTGCACACATGATCGCTAGATTGTGATTTCAATTCCTAGACCAGGTGGTATGTTGTGTTCTTGAGCAAACCACATCATCTGGCATTGTTCTGCAATCACTTCGACACCTGACGCATGGCACACCATGCAGCTGTTCAGACAATGTCGATTTGATGGAGGGAGTGAGTGAGCTAAAGTGTGGCACAAACATTTAATCATACATCGTCTTCAACAGGAGAGTCTATCATATATATATATACATACTCTTTTACTCTTTACTCTTTCACTTGTTTCAGTCATTTGACTGCGGCCATGCTGGAGCACTGCCTTTAGTCGAGGAAATTGACCCCAGGACTTATTCTTTGTAAGCTTAGTACTAATTGTATCAGTCTCTTTTGCTGAACTGCTAAGTTACAGGGATGTAAACACACCAGCATCAGTTATCAAGCGATGTTAGGGGGGGGGCAAACACAGACACACACACACACACACACATATATATATACGACAGGCATCTTTCAGTTTCCGTCTACCAAATCCACTCTCAAGGCTTTGGTCAGCCTGAGGTTATAGTAGAAGACGCCCAAGGTGCCACACAATGGGAATGAACCCAGAACCATGTGGTTGGTAAGCAAGCTTCTTACCACACAGCTACTCCTGCGCCTATATATATATATATTGATATACATGTGTAAAGCTGTGTATGTGCAACAACACGTGTGTGCCTGTGAGCGTGTTTGCAAATATGGAAAGGAAGAGAATAAGCTCAATAAAAAGAAGTTAGGTGAATAATGAGAAAGATAAACAGAATAAGAAACGAAAAGAAACAGAGGATAAAGGGAAAAAAAAAACAAGTGCATTGAAAAAGGAAGAGAAAAGGAAGATGAAGAGTAAAGAAAGAAAGAATAGACATGACAATAAAAGAAAAGGGGAAACTTAAGATGCAAATAGCGAAAAGAAACCAGTTGAGAGACAACAGATAAATCGGATGTTCCGGGAATTCTTTAAAGAAATTTGGGAAATTCTTCAGAGTTAAATGTGATAATTTCTAAAATGAAAATAATTGAAAAGTTGATAAATTAAATTAGTTAGCAAATACAAGGAATTTATTTCTAATAATTATCTGCATACAATTCTTATATACATGTAGGTATGTGTGTATGAGTGCTAATATATATACACACACACACACACACACACACACAGACACATATATATACACACACACACACCACACACACACAGACACATATATATACACACACACACACACACACACAGACACATATATATACACACACACACACACACATATATATATATATATATATATATATATACACACACACACACACATATATATATATCTGTGTGTGTGTATGTTTGTGTGTGTTCATAAATGCTAATATATGTACATTACACACACACACACATACGTTAATGTAGTTGTGTGTGTGTGCATGTATATAAGCATACATGTGTGTGTGTATGTGTGTCTGTGTGTGTGTGTGTGTGTGTGTGTGTGTATGTGTGTGTGTATGTATGTATGTATGTATGTTTGTATGTATGCATTGCCACTTGTTTGCAAAGAGCGAAGTGGTGAACTTGTTGCAGAAGAGTGTTAAATACAAATTCAATAAGAAAGGTGACTTCATAGAATATTTCCATAGTGACTTGCTTTGCAAATGCTTTGCTTACCCAATGCCGCTTTCCCGTCACACTGACTATCGATCATTGTTACAAGCTCTTGAAGTCAGTTTTAGCTAAGATTTGGTATTTTGTTTTGCTCAACTGTTGTTCGTGATAAAAAAAATTCTCAGAGTGAAAATTATTTTCACAATATGTAATATTGTTCATTTGAGTTATTTTAGAGAAAGGATACATACATTCATAAATACATACATGTAGCAAGTGAAATCAATCAAAATCAAATTCGATGACTGACGTCCATGCTAGCAGGGTGCAAAGAGCACCATACGAGCGTGATCATTGACAGAGCGGCTAACCGGCTTCTGTGCTGGTGGCACTTAAAAGGCATCATTTGAGCGTGATCGTTACCAATGTCACCTTACTTGCACTTGTGCCCGTGCTAGTAGGGAGCCAAGAGCACCATCCGAGCGTGATCGTTGCCAGAGCAGCCAACTGGCTTCCATGCCAGTGGCACGTAAAAGGGCACCATTCGAGTGTGATCGTTACCAACGTCGCCTTACTGGCATCTGTGCTGGTGGCATGTGTAAAAAGATTCAAGCGAGGTCGTTGCCAGTACCGCCTGACTGGCCCCCGTGCCGGTGGCACGTAAAAAGCACCCACTACGCTCTTGAAGTGGTTGGCGTTAGGAAGGGCATCCAGCTGTAGAAAGTCTGTCAAATCAAGATTGGAGCCTGGTGCAGCCATCTGGTTTGCCAGCCCTCAGTCAAAATTGTCCAACCCATGCTAGCATGGAAAGTAGACGTTAAACGATGATGATGATGATGTATATGTACATAGATGGAGAACATATACACAACAACTCACACACACATAATCACATACACTGTGTCCCATGCAAAAATAGAACAAAACAAACACAGAGAAAAAAAATCGTCAAATGGAAAAAAATTGTACTAGAAAAACAATACAACCATTTAGCTAGATACATCAAAGAAACAGACCTTTCAACAAAACCACCCTCGGTTGCAATGAAGTCCTCACTGTAGCCATAGAAGTGACTGCTTATCAGGATCAGGTAACCCTAAGCTATTCCACTCCTAATGGCATTACCTGAGTCCTAGTCACAATGTGGCCATCAGCCTGTCTCCTTTATGAGCATCGAATGCAGGGGATCGAGTCTGATGAACCAGGAGACCACATAATGATGGGGTGGGGGTTACACGATCCAATGGTTCTCCCAGGTTTTGCCAGACATTAATTATTCTCTCTTCATAAAGAAAGACTTGTACTAGGTATCATATCTAACAGAGAACCTTGCCCCTTTGATGTACTTTGTAAAGGGCCTCATTGACTTGCTGAGGTTGTTGTTGTTGATGTCCTAGACATACAAAGAAAACGGTGCCATTTTGGTGACGTCTGATTACAGGAAACGTTTCTGTCTATTGGTCATATGTGTTATGTTCTTGTCAGGAACTTTTAAATCTTTAGTGACTCTGATCACAAAGGATCTGGCCACATTCAGAACCTGGTAATTTTTTAGTCACATTTGATTGGCATCTACAGTCACGAGCAGGAGATGACTTTTCTTACACACACACACACACAATTATACAGTGTGGTTAAGAAAAGTTTACTTTTAAATCATGTAAAACCGAGTTTGATGTACAAAGATAGATAGATATTTAATGATATATAAAACTATTTCAAAATAAAACAAAAACATATTAACATAATAATGTATACAGGTTTCAAATCCCCATCAAGACTCTACTGTATCGCAATTCTTCTAGTTCAACACATTATCTTAGATGAAATGGTTTGCCAAACATGTACAACCCCAAAACATGAAAGAGTATCATCATTAAGAAACAGGAGAAACTGTAATTGCTAGCTTTAAAAAAAAAAGTGATATAAATCAGAAAGAACTTGCCAGCTGGAATAAATATTTAATCATTTCTTAAGCATGGGTTGATTAGAATGTTCCTAGAAGATTGTATTGATAAAGTTGCAAAGAGGTTAGTATAATGAGATTTTAATAAAAGAGAAAAAGAGAGGAGGGAACAGGGATTAAGTTGTCTTCTAGTGAAGTAATTTTAACCAATAATTACTTACTGATGTCTGTAACTTATCAAGGCAACCAATGAGAAAAAGAGGAAATCATTTGGTAGCAGCTGTGGATTGAAAGCATCTTGTAAACTTGTAAGGGTCGTTGGATCACTGCTAAAGACTTTATGAATATGGAATATGTAATAATTGAAGAGAGCCTCATGGAGCCCATCTGTTGTGTTACATAGACCGGGTTTTGTAGGTGAAAGGTGAAAGCAATGTGAAATGGATTAAACATTGCTGGCTTAGTCTGCTAAGAATTACTACAATTCTACTACATTTGCATCCAGTTGGAGGCTGAAGCCAATAAGAGAACTTCTATGTAGTCAATCGACATGCTAGAAACAACAGTCAACTCTCACTCAAATTATATATCCCATTGTCTTAAAAATAAAAAGAATACACTGGATAATTGTAGTACCTGATGCACTGGTCTGGGAAAAACGTCAGAATGGTCAGGGTCAAAGTGCCTTTGTCCAAAGATCAGGAGTTAAGCTGACCTGGGGCTAGATGACAACTTACACCTAGAAAAGCTTGGGCCATTGAACGTTAAGTAACTTGGTCAAGGAAAGGTGGTTGTGAGAGTTAGAGAGTATGAACTGACAGCCTTGATGTTAGAGTACAGGAATATAATTATTAATATTTCCTTTAAATGCACACCAGTGGCTTGAGAGAATTGATAAAGCAGTGGACATAATGACTTGCAATGTTTGTTTCTGCTCATTTAGATGCTGAATTCAAATCCAACAGAAGTCGACTCTGCCTCTCATTTTTCCAGGGTCAAGAGAAAAAAGTATGAAGGACTGTTCTCTTTACCCAGATTTGGGGCCTTGTATCTATGTACGAAATCAGTGTTTCCTTTCTGGACATTCTGGACATTCAATATCCAATGATTTTGACAGAAAAAGAAACCATACCAAAACAAACAATTGGAGCCGGGTGCAGCCTTCTAGCTAGCAAGCTCGTGTCAAACCATCCAACCCATGCCAGCATGGAAAACAGATGTTAAGTGATAATGATGAAGGTGATGATGATGATATATAAAGGTAGTAATGCAAGAAGCTGGCAGAATCTTTAACACACCAGGCAAAATGCTCAATGGCATTTTGTCTGTCTTTATGTTCTGAGTTCAAATTCCTCTGAGGTCAGTTTTACCATTCATCCTTTTGGAGTCAATAATACAAGTACCAGTTGAGCACTGGATTCAATGTAATCAACTACCCAACCCCTCAAAATTCTTAGTCTTATGCCAATACAAGGATTATAGAGAGGTAGTAACATTTTCTATATGAATTCAGGACATGCAATGCATGCCCAAAATATACAAGTGAATTTTAAAATCAGAAAAAAAAAAAAGATTTGAATATAAATGTTTTTATGTGTATCCTATTTGAATTATAGAACTTTGATTTTTAGAATTACATATTCTGGCTTTTAAGTATCAGAAGTTAACCCTGTATAAAGTACTAGGAGTTAGCCCTGGCATTCAAAGAGCTCAGCAAGGTCAACAGAGGCTCCTATGTTGGCCCTAATGAACTCTTTGGATGCTAGGCTATTGTTTTAGGGTTGACAATTTACATCATTACTAACACACATGGTTCCTCCAGAGAGAGGCATTGTCTTACTTAGTTGCCAATATCCTCCCACCCCCTAAGTACTTTACCAGTATAAACGCAGTGTAAGTAGCAACCATTTCATCAGTCTACAAGCATCTTCATATTCCAGTAGAAAAATGTCTATTTTTATAGCACTGCGAGGCCTAACTCCAGTAAACGTAAGCATAAAGCAAAATGAACAGATGTTATATCAGGAATGTTGTGGCTCACACAAAAAAAAAAAAATTTTGGGTGGTGGTAATGCTAATAATAATAATAATAATGATAATGATGATGATGGTGGTGTTTTCAGACATAGTCACGTAGACACAAATTTGTGGCGATGTGTGTAGTCAATTAAGACCATCTGTATTTCTAATTAATATTTTCTTTTATAAGCTTTGCAATGATGGAAAGCCAAATTAACCCCAGCAAAATTTACACTAAAATCCTGCCAAGAAGAAGCAAAAGGAAGAGTGTTTTAATGAATACACACACATACATATTATATACACATATTACACACACATACACACACATATTTTAGGAAGTTAAAAGTTATGGGTGGTCATAACTTTTAACTTTCTAAGGAAAATATTACTGTTTTAATACTTTAGTGAGTTTCTTTTGCAAAAATATGAACTACTGATAGATAAATAATTATATATATATATATATATATATATACATATAGGAAGGGCATCCAGCTGTAGAAACTTTGCCAGATAAGATTGGAGCCTGGTGCAGCCATCTGGTTCACCAGTCCTCAGTCAAATCGTCCAACCCATGCTAGCATGGAAAGTGGACGTTAAACGATGATGATGATATATATACATATATAGGTGCAGGAGTGGGTGTGTGGTAAGTAGTTTGCTTACCAGCCACATAGTTCCGGATTCAGTCCCACTGCATGGCACCTTGGGCAAGTGTCTTCTATAGCTTCAGGCTGACCAAAGCCTTGTTAGTGGATTTGATAGACGGAAACTGAAAGAAACCTGTCGTATATATGTATATGTATATATACGTGTGTGTTTCTGTGTGTTTGTCCCCCCAACATCATTTGACAACCGATGCTGGTGTGTTTATGTCCCCGTAACTTAGCGGTTTGGCCAAAGAGACCAATAGAATAAGTACTAGGCTTACAAAGAATAAGTCCTGGGGTTGATTTGCTCGACTAAAGGCAGTGCTCCAGCATGGTCGCAGACTGAAACAAGTAAAAAAGTAAAAGAGTAACCACATCATTGAAATCTCAAAGCTAAGAGATAATGCATGATTCATTCAAAACAATGTGAATTAATAATCATTGCATTTGATTTGACAGAGTAATCTGAATGCTAAAAGGTTAAGGGTACATATGACTGAGGAGCACTCAGCCACTTTCACTGTAATTCAATGAATAAGCTGTTCAGTTGATGAAACAACTGGAATATTCATTGTTGAAATCCATAGAGATACAGATTATTTTTTTTTGTTTGCTTTTTAATTCTTTTTGACAGAATAAATGACAAGAACTAAGAAAATGTCATGTTAGTTTGAAATCAAAAGCAGAAATTGCCAGAGGTAAAATAATGCAGTGAATACTGATCTGAGAAATTGGATCATGTCAGCGAAAATAACAACTTAAGAGAAGATAAAGAAGCAACTAATGATCAGATAGATCTGTCAAAGAGTGTAAAAAGGTTGCAAAAGAAAACCAAATGTTAAAACGATATGGTTGCTAATGTTGGAAATGATCATATACAATTTTGATTTCTAAAAGATGAGTGCAATCACTTTGCATTTATCAAACTATGTTATATCCTTATATTGTGATGGCTTTCAATATTCTTATATATTGGTAGGCACAGACGAGGCTCTGTGGTAAGAAGTTTGCTTCCCAACCACATGGTTGTGGGTTCAATCTCACTGCATGGCACTTTGGGCTTGTGTCTTCTACTATACTTGCAGGCTGATCAAAGCCTTGTGAGTGGATTTGGATAACTGGAAACTGAAAGAAGCATGTCTCATATGTGTGTGTGTGTGTTACTGTCTCCTTGCCTTGATATAATAATAATAATAATAATAATGAAATTATTGTATACAGTGCTCAGGTGCACCACAACTTGTCAAAAGTGTGTATAAGGCATATGTAGTGATGTACAAATGTCTGGAAAGCGAACAGTGTATAAGTCAGATACATGCTTGTATGTGTATGGAGGGGAGAAATCAGGTGTAGTGTTGGCAAATCTCGAGAAGCATGGAAGTTTTGAAGGATGCAGTGCTCCAACAACTAACAACTGATATCAGCAGTTTGTTCCATACTTCAGCAACTCTTAGCGAGAAAAAATATTTCCGAAAGTCATGGGAGCTGTGCTGTTTTCTGACTTTGTAAACATGTCCATAGGTGTTAGACAGGTGGAGTTTGAAAAGGTACTCAGAATTATTGTTTGTAAGATGGTTAATAATTTTAGATATCATATGATATCTTAAAAAATGTCATGATCATGAAAGCAGTGTCCTTCGTTCTTAATCTTCCATGCAAAACATGTCGGGTTATAAGGAAATATTACCTTATTTAGAAGCAGGTGAGGGTTGGCGACCTCATGGGCATCCGACAAAAGAAAAATCTGCCTCAACAAATTTCTGTCTGCCTCACAGAAGCAGGGAAAAGTGAACATAAAAACAATGATGATTATGATGATAATGATTGCTACATTGTTGCTGTTGTTTGGCACTGGATTAGCTTTTTACCAGGATCAGATGCATTCCAGCTGTCTCTATTGTGTCTTTTTTTTTTTTGAGACAAGAAGATGTGATCTGAGAGAAATTTGGCTACTATTTCTAGCTACGTAATGACTCCTTAGCAGGCTCAATAGCTTTTAATGCGTTTCATTGGAAGAAACAGTAGAGCACAGCTTGCAGAATTTAATTTTGTTACTTAATATTCTGTGTTCAAGTCTTACAATAGCAGAGCCTTTCATGCATGTTCGTTAATTTAATTAACTATTCACCCCACTCTCCCTCAAATAAAAAGAAAAACAAACTAGCTTTGTTTCAAAAGAAATCAATATTCTTATACAAATATCTTCAATGTTAACTTAGCAATAATTAATTTATTGAATTTTATGGAGCAGTTTGTTTATGAAGATTATTATACATATTTGTACTGAAATATGAAAACATACAACAAAAGAATTTATAAACAAGTGTTACCGTTCTTGTCATGGTCATTGTTACCATTTACATTTTAATATGAACTGAATGGGTATACAACACATCACTACTCTTTCCCAATTATATTGAAGACAAGATATTAATTAATCTAGCCATCTATGTGTGATATACACCATTGATAGGCCAGTTACTGCAGTATTCATCCAGAGATAACATCTCATGTGGACATACTGAGTTAAAAACAATAAATATCAGAGGAAGACAATAACTGTCCAATAGTGGCTGGTGAGCACATCATGAATAAATCATTTGGGGCATTTTCTATGATGTGTACTTGCAGCCAGACATAGAATTCATTGCCTCTGATATAGGAAACACTGTTGTGAAGTATAACATTTTACTTTCTCAGTCAGAGTATTTATGCAGAATGTAAACCTTGTCTAGAGCTAATGAGAGAGCCTTCTAATGGCTGATTTCCATGTTAGAAACAGTAGCCATATGCTTTCAAACTGTACCTTACCATCTTAAAAAATGAAGGACATAATTTGGATAACAGTCTTGGATGCATATTCTGAAGCTAAGAATGGATTCTTTGATTATAGGTTTACTCAATCAGGCTTGATAAGGGAATCCTAAACAACATGTTATTCCAAACATCAATTCTTAAAATGATACTCATAAAATGAAAATAAAATTTTATTTTAAAACATTAACCATTAATGTTTAACACAAGTGCTGAAAATGTTATTCTCAGATGTAAATCTTAATATTTATCAATAAATTTATTCCATTATAATCTTAGTTTACAAATATCCTCTGATATATAAAACCAGATTTTTTTTTCTTAACAGATTTTTGCTAAATACAATAGCAAAGTTTCTCATTATTTTTCCAAGAAGATATTAGTAAACATCAGTAGGAAATAGAACAGATTAAAATCAATTACCCATATACTATAATACTTGATACATACAGTCACTAATGTGCATTTTATGCATCATTTTTATTTGTGCTGTTCCTTACTAATGACTCAGAGAAGCAAAAAAATAATACAAATTTGTGAACAACTGAAAACTATATTATCAAATTTAATTTCTTGTGTATTGTATGAGTAGAATGTTTTCCTTGTAAATTATTCTCAGTATTCATATCTGGAATATGGTGGTGAGCTGGCAGAGTTGTTAGCACACTGGACAAAATCGACCCTGAAAGGATGAAAGGCTAAGTCAACCTCGGCGGAATTTGAACTCAGAACGTAATGGCAGACGAAATACGGCTACGCATTTCGCCCGGTGTGCTAACGGTTCTGCCAGCTCGCCGCCTTTAAGATATATAGAAATCTCGCTTTAGAGATGCTATTATACGTTAAATTCAAATTACGATGAATGTAGACAAACAAATGAAGTTTGCTTTAGAAGAATTGAGATGTCTTAGAAAGTTAAAGAAGTGATTTTAAATTCTCAAACGCAGGATAATGCTAATAATATAGCCTGAACAGGATAAAATACCCCTATTATGCAGAAAAAAGTGTTGGTGGCCGGCTATGAGACTTGAACTCACACCTCCGTGATTACGCATCGCAGTGCTCTGAACCATTAAGCTAAACCATCCACACCACAAATATATGATAGATGCAGTGTGGCTACGTGGCTAAGGAGTTTGCTTCCAAACCATGTGACTTTGGGTTCTGTCTCACTGTGTGGTACTTTGGGTAAATGTCATCTACTATAGCCCTATGTTGGTCAAAGGCTTGTAAGTGGATTTGGTAGACGTAAACTTAAAAAAGCTCATTGTATATGTATACATGTGTGTGTGTGTGTGTTTATTTTGGTATCTCCATGTCTTGCCATCATATGATAGTCGTAAATGAATGTCACTGTCATACTAGCAGTGTCACTCATTTCCAACATGCTGTGGAGACATGTCTGAGCATGAGGAAGTATCAACATGCCCCTAAACAGATGAGGACTGGTGACAAGAAGGACATCTGGCAGTAGAAAATCTGTCCAACCCATGCAAGCATGGAAAAGTGGACATTAAAACAACAATGAAATAGATACATATATATACAGTGCCCAGTTGCACTATACATATATATACATATATATATATATATATAGGTTTAGGTTTTGGGTGGGGAATAAATATGTGAATAAAATTGAGAAGAAATATATATTCATATAAATTAAGCATTGTATCATGAATAGCGATTGCGAAACCGGTCGATACATTAAAAATTATATTATAACCATGTAAGTGTGTGTATTTTCCTTTTTTTATTTTCTTATATACATTACAATCCACCACATGGGGACAACCGAAATTCCTCTTTTCTGTTACTACTACTATATATGTATATATATATATATATATGTGTAGATATAAAGATAGAAAGACAGGTGCACACACACACGCGCGCGCCTGTATAGAATCTGTCTCAATTCATACAAAACCAAGACAAATCTATAACAAAAAATGTTCAAAGAAATGTTTTAGGGTAATGAAAGAACTTCAGATCTATGACAATCATTTAAAAGATAGAAATGAAACTGTAATGAAAAATAAAGAGTTATGCTTTTCAAAGCAGACATAATAAACTCAGAATGATTCTGTTATTTTCTTCATAAATAGGAAAATATAGAAAACTGTCCTGATATATTTCTGATATGTTTTATGGTTCATTTAACCACTCATCAGAAGACAATTACTGTCTTATTCCCTTTAAGAGAATATATGTTTAAGCAAAAAAAATGTTTAACCCTTTTGTTACTGTATTTATTTTGAGATGCTGTGTTTCTTTCAATTAATGTTAACTATAACAAAGAATTTAGTAAAATAGCTTAGTTATCATTAAGCTGGTGTTAGGAACATAAATTGTGGCTAAGGTTTGGTGGAAGGTTTTAATTCAAAACTTTTGAAAACAGAGGCAGTTTCAGCCAGGTTGGTATCAAAAGGGTTAAATTAATCATTTGTTGACCCTTTTGTTACCATATTTCTGTTAAGATGCTCTGTGTTTCTTTCAATCACTTTAACTATAACAAGGAATTTAGTAAAATATCTTAGTTGTCATTAAGCTGCTGTTAGGAACATTTTAATTCAAAACTTATGAAAACAAGACATTTGTACTACAGAGCGAGAGATAGTTTCAGCTGGGTTGGTATCAAAAGGGTTAAACACAAAACTAGAGCTTCACTGAAATAACTAAACTAATTTTCATGTCACACATTTGTCAATGCCATCATTAGAGAATAAGTATTTATGCACAACACAGCGAGTGTATTAGAAGACCTAGGATAATTTAAAGAAGTCAATCTATCACAGTTTTAAAGTCTTTAGCTGTGAGCGTTAACCCTGTCATTACCATATTTCTGTTGAAACACACTACCTTCATTTCAATTCATTTTGAAAACAATGAGGAGTTTAGTAAAATAGCTAAGTTGTATTTCAGCTGAAATTTTGATTGAAGTTTTTAATTAAGATAATTTTAAGATAGGGAGTTTTGTATTGTTGAACCAAGAGCAGTCTTAAGGGAGTTAGTATCTAAATTAAACACGGCTGAATACATCTTGTTTTTCTCTTCATACACAGAAACACAAAGGAAGTTGTTCTGATATATTTCACAGTTTGTTGACCTCTAATCAGCCGACAAGTGCCCACTAGAGCAACATATGATTTATAACATATTTAAATGATAAGCTCATGCTTTACAGTGAGACATTCACCAGGCTAAGTTTACAGAGGTTTTGGCTTACAAGTTGAAAGGTTGATAGCGCAATGTCCATTGTAATTTCTGTACAGTGTCTAAAGGTTAAGAATATTTAATACATAGTTACTTGTCTATAAATAAGTATTACTCAACACCTCAGCACTGGGGTTTTATGAGTTTGCAGTGCTGAGTCCTACCATAACCTAGAAATAAATGGCCTTTACCAGATTGACTTTACTTTAGAACAATGTACAGCTGCTATGACACTAAAGGTACAAAAGTCTTTTATATATTAATAATTGAATCAACAATTCCAATCAGAATAAAATGGTATTTGGCATGATAGGATCTACAATCACTTTAATACTGTGAATATGAGGCAAAATTGTTGCATGAGTAGAGTTTATGGAGTGTACTGGTTATGGCAAAATACCACTGGCTGTTTTTTTTTTTTTTGGCTCACTAACATTAGATCCTATTTAAGGATTTTTCATATTTGATGTGGGAAAGGTACTGAGAAGTAAAAAACAACTCTAACAATATATATGAATACAAAATTGAAGGACATGTATAAGTGAAGATACCATCTGTGTTAGCATGAATGTGAATGAAATACTAAAAACAAAGGAAGAGAACGGAAGGAAAAAAATAACTGTTTTACTAACTATAAGTTAATGTAATTAATTCTGAACTAGAGATTGCCGGAGCTAGCAAAATGAAGATTAGATGCTATGATAGGAAAAAAACTGAAAGATCAAGGCAGAACAACGTGTAGTTAAAGAAAGTAATTAAACACGCACACATACGCACACACGCACGCACATGCACGCATTCACATACACACAGAAAAAGAAAGGAAACAAACCATAAAACTAAGTGCAACAAGGTGCATTTGCTGCAGATATGCAACTGGAGTATTGCTTCAAGTATCATTATGATAAATGAGTTCAATGAAAGCATATTAAGCCTAAGATCAATATGATGAGATAAAAGATTAATATAATGAAAAGAATAGACTTGTAGATATGTAAATAAAAATGAAAGGAAGAAAAAAATAAGATAAAAGTTATTAAAAAGTAAACAAGAGAAAATAAGACATAAATGGAAGTGCTCATAACCATTAGTCAGTCAGAGAATCTTCTCGGTTTTAAAGAAGAAATGGAGAAACTATTATAGATAAAACATTTCTTTGATCAGTGTTAATATTACTAATCATCATTATTATTATAATTAAGGCGGCGAGCTGGCAGAATTGTTAGCGTGCCAGGCAAAATGCTTAGCGGTATTTCGTCTGCTACTGCGTTCTGAGTTCAAATTCTGCTAAGGTTGACTTTACCTTTCATCCTCTCGGGGTCGATAAATTAAGAACCAGTTACACACTGGGGTCAATATAATCGACTTAATCCGTTTGTGTGTCCTTGTTTGTCCTCTCTGTGTTTAGCCCCTTGTGGGTAGTAAAGAAACAGAAATAGGTATTTCGTCTGCTATTGCGTTCTGAGATCAAATTTTGCTTAGGTCGACTTTACCTTTCATCCTTTCAGGGTTGATAAATTAAGTACCAGTGAAACACAAAGGTCGATGTGATCGACTGTCCCCCTTCCCCACAAAATCCAGACCTTGTGCACATAGTGGAAAGGATTATTGTTATCATATGAGTGTGATCATTGCCAGAGCAACAAGCTGGCCTCCATGCCGGTGGCACATAAAAAACACCATTCGAGCATGATTGTTACCTGCATCGCCTTACTGGCACTTGTGCTAGTGGCACGTGAAAAAATATTTGAGCAGGGTTGTTTCCAGTGCCGCTGGACTGGCTCCTGTGCAGGTGGCATATAAAAAGCACCATTTGAGCGTGACCATTGTCAGTACCGCCTGACTGGACCTCGTGCTGGTGGCATGTAAAAGCACCCACTACACTCTCGGAGTGGTTGGTGTTAGGAAGGGCATCCAGCTGTAGAAACTCTGCCAGATCAGATTGGAGTCTGGTGCAGCCATCTGGTTCGCCAGACCTCATTCAAATTGTCCAACCCTTGCTAGCAAGGAAAACAGACGTTAAACGATGATGATAATGATGATGATGATGATAATAATTACTTAGAGCAGCAAGCTGGCAGAATTATTAGTAT
>NC_042998.1:23381019-23448519 GCF_006345805.1 Octopus sinensis
GTGTTTAGCCCCTTGTGGGTAGTAAAAAAATAGGTTGTAAGGTCATAAGTTTGATTCCTGGAGGCATGTTGTGGCCTTGAGCAAGACACTTTACTTCATGTTACTCCAGTCCACTCAGCTGTCAAAAATGAGTTGCACCTGTATTTCAAAGGGTCACCCTTGTTACATTCTGTGTGATGCTGGATTTCCTTGAGAACTACATTAAGGGTACACGTTTTTGTGGAGTATTCAGCCACTTGCACATTAATTTCATGAGCAGGCTGTTCTGTTGATCAGATCAACTGGAACCCTCATCATTGTAACTGATGATGTGCCAGATTAGAGTAAGGAATATGAAATTGATTGAACTATTAATAAAACATTGATTGGATGGCTAATAGCTTTAACCCAAGCCAAGCCAAACCAAACCACAGTTCTCCATCCAGAACAAAGATATTTAATGAAGTCAATGATGGAGCTTTGGTGTGGTTGATTTTATTAGCCAAATATCCTTGAAGTAAACAACCCTCTAGAATATATATATATATAAAGAAGAAAAAGACATATTACAAAATGTACTTCAGGATGGTCACAGATGGAATACTTTTAAAAAAGTTTGCATGATCAAGGCTGATCTGGGTACCAAAAACAAAAACAAAAAACAACAACAAGAGAAATAGCTAATGTTCAATATATTGATTTCTAACATAGACGCAATGTTACAAATTTCCTTAGGTGAGTTATATTGATTCCAGCACTTGAATGGTAGAATGGCACTTACTTTATCAATGCCTGGAAGATTAAAACCTTGACTGGATTTGAACGGAGGACAAAATGAGTCTTAACTAAATACCAAACAGTATTTTTTTGTTCACAGTATTTCCATATTGGCCTATACTTACCAGTAAAATGATGAAAAGCAATTATAATTCTGAGAGCAGAAAAAGCCTCAGTTTTGAAGTTGCTAATTCTGTTGTAGAGACACGACCCATTTCATGAAGGAATATTAATAACTGTTCTTTTAACATCCCAAATACTGAATCAGATTTAACCGGATAATTAATGGTTTTAAGGAATTGTTATATATTTCATTTTTTACTTCTTTCAGTCATTAGAGTGCGGCCATGCCTTGAAGAATTTTAGTCTAACGAATTGATCCCAGTAACTTTTTACGGTCTGGTACTAAGTCTATCAGTGTCTTTTGTGAGCTGCTAAGTTATGGGAACATAAACACACCAACACTGGTTGTCAAACAGTGGTGGGGGATAAATATAGACACAAAGACATACACACACACGCACATGATGAGCTTCATTCAGTTTCCATCTACCAAATCCACTCACAAGGCTTTGGTTGGCCTGAGGCTATAGTAGAAGACACTTCTACTATAGGTGCCATGTAGTAGGACTGAACACAGAACCATGTGGTTGGGAAACAAACTTCTTACCACAGGCACACCTAAATAAGAATTTAATTAATTCTCAACATCCTTTCTATGACACTTCTCAATATCATCGTCATTGTTTTACCATCTGCTTTGTCCATGCTAACATGGGTTAGGTGTAACTTCTAGAGGTAATATTCTACAGCCAGATGCCTTTCCTGGTGCAAACACTTATTTTCAAGTAAGGTAATTTATTCCATTGGTCTTTGCATACTAAGCTGAAAAGTTATGAGTTATATTGCTTAGGTGGGACAGCATCTAATATCATTACTGTCCCAACAGTGTCAGAGTGAAGACAAGTGCTGATAAACACACAAACACACAAGATGGGCTTTGACACAGTCTCTGTCGCTCGAATTTCATTCACAAAGCATTGGTCATTGTGAAATTATAGTACAAGGTAACGGTTTAAGGTACCATGGAATAGGATTTAACACAAAACAACAGGTTTACAAGACAAACTTCTTAACCATGTCACCATGTCTGTGACAATAAATACATTGAAGGTAAACTCATCATTTATACATGTTTAAGAAACAAGAAGTGTTTAATGCTTTGAAATTAAACACAATCTTTTTCTTTTTTTGTTCGGTACTTGTTTCAGTGAAGTAGTAATACAATAGGATACAGTGACAATAAGGATTTAGTAAACATGACTAAAAAATAATTTGTATTGTTGATAGAGAAAAAGGCTGTGTAACAACTTAATTTGGCAAGAATGCCAGCATGATGCATAACAATTCTGAGCAGAATGGATTAAATGGAGTGGTCAGCTCTTTCTATTAGCTTAGTTGTAAAATAATAAAATCCTTCGAACTTGCTGGAAGAATGTAAAAGCACCCATTACACTCTCAGAGTGGTTGGCATTAGGAAGGGCATCCAGCTGAAGAAACCATGCCAAATCAGACTGGAGTCTGGTGCAGCTCCTCAGCTTGCCAGCCCCGGCCAAACTGTCCAATGCAGACCAGCATGGAAAATAGACACTAAATGATGATGATGATGATGATATCACAGTCACAGTATCACAGTACCGAACAGAATATCAAATGCTGTTATACACTATTTCCAGTTTGGTCTTGATTGCGCCAGTCTTTTCAATCTTGACTCAAATTGCTTGACTAAACTGTCTTCGCATTATTGTATCCAACACACACACACACATATATATATATATACAACATCTAAATCCATAGAAAATCAATAGGGTATAGCTAAAAAGAAGATAATCAATTCGTGTCCCAGTAATCAGGCAGAACTGCAGGTAAGCTATCAAGACCACCTGAGTGGGTTTATCTCTTTGCTGCAATGTATTTATGCAGTCATTGAAGCCGAAAGAGATCTGATCAAATGCTAATTGACATTCTGTAACAATTTATCAGTTTTTGACCAACTTACGCTCTCACATCAACATGTTTTTGATGTTCAATTATTACATTCTAATATTTTTTGAGATATCGAATTGCTAATGAACAGTGATTGGAAACCATTAATGATAGCTTATGATCAATGAAATAATACTCTTTTACTTGTTTCAGTCATTTGACTGTGGCCATGCTGGAGCACCACCTTTAGTCGAGCAAATCAACCCCAGGACTTATTCTTTCTAAGCCTAGTATTTATTCTATCGGTTTCTTTTGCCGAACTGCTAAGTTACGGGGACGTAAACAACACCAGCATCGGTTGTCAAGCGATGTTGGGGGAACAAACACAGACACACAAACATACACACACACACAAATATATATATACATATATACGATGGGCTTCTTTCAGTTTCCATCTACCAAATCCACTCACAAGGCTTTGGTCGGCCCGAGGCTATAGTAGAAGACACTTGCCCAAGGTGCCACGCAGTGGGACTGAACCTGGAACCATGTGGTTGGTAAGCAAGCTACTTACCACACAATCACTCCTACACCTAATAGGCATAGATCAGTTTACATTTAGAGACTAATTATATAATTGAAATTTCAATGCTCCGACATAAATGGCAATGACCATCTAATTTATTCATAATATTCCAATTTTGTATATATCTAATATAATATAAATATATATCATCAACCAATATAACTAGAAGTGAGCAGCACTCTCTCTATTTGTCCATTCTTATTGTTACAGTATTTTTACTATGTCCATCTATATATATAAAGCTGAAGTTGTCTGTGTATGTCAGGTTTGGTAGCCTTCAACTAACACTATCTCCTCTGAGACCCTGCAGCGCAAGTTGACCAAAATTGAAAGTATGATAGAAGAAACCTTGCTCTTCCTTCCATAGAAGAAAAAATTCAAATCCAACCATGTTAACACCAAAAATTATTTACATCAAAAAGGTGCCTTTTTTCTATGAAAATCCCAATTTTTTTACGATTTTCTGACTGCTGTGTCGCCATTTTTCGGTGTATTTCAACCAGGAAAATGTTCACTAAAGAGAATAACAATCTAGATAATGCAAAATTTTACTTTTCAAAAATTCCAATTCTAAAGGGTCGAAACAAACCCGAGCAACGCCGGATGATACTGCTAGTATTTGATAAAATTACAGAGAGGTGGTAACACCCTCTCAGTATTTCATGGAAATGCTGAAAAGTATTCTATTTTGTTTCAGTTTTTATTTCTGTGTAATAGTGAGGATAATGTCCTTTCAGTACTTCTACATTATTTCTCAGTTACCCGAGATGTAAGACTTTCAGTATCTCAGCATTTCATGGAAACAATAGTAGGAGGTCAATCAGCTGAATACTTGGTGCAAATGCGAGGATGTGTGGCTTAGTGGCTAGGGTACTTCACTCATGATCATAATGTCATGAGTTTGATACCCAGTGGCTTCTTGTGTCCTAGAGCAAGACACTTTATTTCATGTTGCTTCCGTCTACCCAGCCAGGGAGAAAAATGAGTTGTACCTATATTTCAAAAGGGTAGCCTTGTTACACTCTGTGTTATACTGAACCTCCAAGGGGGACTACATTAATAGTGCACACTCCCGTTCCATTGATCAGATCAATTGGAACCCTTCTTATAACTGATGGTAGAAATGTAAATATATTTAATTGTCCAAGTATAGATTTTATATAGTTTATATATATGTATGGCTGCGTGATAAGAAGCATGCTTCCCAACCACATGGTTCCAGGTTCAGTCCCACTGCATGGCACCTTGGGCAAGTGTCTTCTACTATAGCCTACTATATATAGAAAGAGAGAGAGGGGGAGAGACCATAATCTTAAGATATAAAAGTGAATGTATATTCACATGTTGCAAGTTTTAAAGCACAGTAGTATGCCTATGTAGCTAGAATTTTGTATTAGGCCACATCTTTTCAAAAAGGTCATGTGGCTTTTTCTGAAATTTCTTTTTAACCCAGAGAACTTAAGAATATTACACACCCACAAGCACTGCAACAGACAGTGGGAAAACTTGCTGATTAGAAAAATAATTAATTTAGAATAGTTATATGATTTAAGTATTTTAACTGGGAAAAAAACAAAAAATTTTAGCAGAAATTTTTTTTAAATGTAAAAGTAGAATTTCATTTTAGATGCTTTAGTTTTTGTTTATTTTTGCCTTTTTTAATGAAGTTCAACTTCATCGTCTTCTGAATGACTTAGATAAATTCTGATCGAATCATCATTCTCAGCTCAATGCATCTGTGTGTGTGTGTGTGTGTAGATAGATAGATAGAGAGATAGATATTATGGTAGTTTTGACTTTAAGAGTCCCTCATAGTGTGAGGCATTTATGTGTATTAATGCCCTTAATATAAATATATATATTTAAAGAGAATAATTATAATTTTTATAATTATAAGATTTTATCCTATTTTAAAATTTTAGATAGATAGAGAGGTAGATCATACTCATGTATAATATATATATATATATATATACAAATGGATAGCAATTTTAAAAATTCAGTATAATAAATATGAGTATACATTATATAACACACACACACACACACACTATACATATATATATATTACATAATATATAGAGATAATCAATAAAATGTCCAGTCTCAATTTCTGTACTCGGTATAAATATTAGTAAAAGTGAGAATACTTAGTAAAGAATCATACAGTTTTCTCCCTTTAACTATGTAGTAAACAGCTTGAATTTTATGATCTGATACATTTTATTATCCTCCTTAACAAACGATTTTCTATCGAATATCCGAAGGAAGTCATTAAATACGATTTTATTGAACATAGCCTGGAAGATGATTGGAATAAAACTAGTGTTACAAAGACAATAAAACCGAACAATTGACCGATTACGTTTCAAATCAATGAGAAAAGTTATTGATGAAATCGATCTTTTGCAATATACAGGCATGGCCGTCCATATCGATATGTATATTAAGAAGTTTGCCTTGTTACCAAATGGGTCTCTGTTCAACCCTTCGACACTTCACCTTGGGTAATTATCTGCTGTCGTAGGGTGCCCACCAATTTGTGGAATGCAGCAGATGGAAACTGTAACGAAGCCTGTTATATCTGTGCTATCATCATTACATTTTTTATCCATTTTACCATAATTGCATGAGTTGGGTGGGTCATCCCAAGCACAGAATTTCCCCATTTGTTGCAATCCATTGACAGCTTCTTAAGATTTAGCCTCTTGTGATCAGCTTTTACCATTTCTACTCATATCTTCTTAAATCTTTTCCTTCCATTTAAATAAGCTTGGTATTTCTTTACCCAACTATCTACCCTCCGCATTCATCACATGTTTGTTCCTTCTCAAGCCATGCCTGGCTCATAAGGGCCGGTTTCCTGATTTCCTTGGCGTATAGGTTCCCCACCTGGATGGGACGCCGGTCCGTTGCAGGTGAGCTGCAAGATGCAGGAGGAAAGAGTGAGAGAAAGTTGTGGCGAAAGAGTCAGCAGAAGTTTGCCATTGCCTTCTGCCGGAGCCGCGTGGAGCTCAGGTGTTTCGCTCGTAAACACACACATTGCCCGGTCTGAGATTCGAACTTGCTATCCCTCGACCGTGAGTCCACTGCTCTAACCAGTAGGCCATGTGCCTCCACATTCATCACATGTCCACATCAGTGCAGTCTTCCTTCTTGCACACACCTTATAGCTAGTTTTTCTCTTACAAAATATCTGCTCAGTCATTCACTTACACTAACATTGCACATCCAAAAGAACAGGATCTCTTCCTTTCTTTCTGACCATGGCAACCTTCTCTGCATACAGTGCCCCCGGTTTTGAACCTATGTACTGAACACTTCATATGCAAGCCCCTTACAGTTTACCCTGCACCCATAAAAAGAATTACCTTGCTTCCAGCAGAAATAATAGACCACTAAACATTTTCTATTGTATTCTAACAGTAGCTATACTTTCAGAATAACCACCCCAGCAGATAATTATGATCAACTAGGTAAAAGAAGCTACAAAGTATTTCTAGGGACAATTGACAAAAAGCACTTCATGTTTCCTCTCACACTTACTACTCAAGTGTAACTGCTACTTACAAAGACCGTCTCGGTCAGCCTGCTCCTGATTTCACTGCAATTTTTGTGCCTTGATAGTTTATACATTTGGTACACAGTACAAAAGTCTTACCAACTTATTTTCTTTATATTGAGTATGGTTGCTTTCCAAATGGCAGTAGACACTTGTCTTCACTCCTGCTAACTAAAACATTTCTTTGCTAGGTTCACTTTCGGAGCTCTTAATTCTAGGCCTTACTTCCAGGTTTGGAATATGTCCCTTCATTCATAAACAGACTCAGCTACAACAACCAAGTCATTAGCCAATAGGGGTACCCAAGAACAGTTAGTCTTCTCTGTTGTAACCTAGATATTTATGATAAAAAAGAGGAAGCTGAGAATGAAGCCCTGATGAACACCTACCAGTACATGAAATTACTTTCTAAATTCAGTGACAATTCTCATACTGTTCTCTATAATTTGGATTTCAACTCCAAAGATCTTCCCAGTGATATTTAATTATGTGTGCACATGGAATATATAATTAAAATATCTAAATGATTAAATAATCAAAAGATCTGAAAAATGAAACAAATACTTATAAAGCATTTCCTTCACAAACATTAACAATTTCTCTAGTGAAATATAGATTTCATACACTGTTTATTAATATCAAACCAATTAAACAGAAATTCTGACTGCACAACATTTTCGTGTGTCTAATATAGTGTGTCACTTTCATTGGACATTTACTTAAACTTTCAACAAAAGCATTCGTTAAACGTTCGTTTTAGCTTTATCATTATGTCTAGTCTTGTAATCTATGTCGTGTCAAACCTCTCAGACTTTGCACTTCCTCCCTAGAATGTTGGTCATTGAGAATTCCTCCTACTGCTCATGCCTTTGCTGCAGGTGTCGACTTGCAACAAAACAATCAATTAGATATTGATTGTATCAACCTTACTGGTTTGGGGAGCTTGTAAAGGCCAAGGGCACTGCCCCTTCCTCCAGACTTAGCAAGTAAAGAAAAAAAATATTGTAATAGTAATAAGATTTACAGGCACATGGTATGGTCTTCCTGCACAGGTTTGAATAAATTAGCAACATTATTCTATATTACAATAGTCTGAAAGGCAAATTATTCTTTTTGGCCAAGATATATCCGATTCACAGGGACTTGTAAAGGAACAGGAAATAGAGCAGTAAAGAGCTTAGCGAACAATGTTAACATTACACTGGCCATCTGTAAATAGAACTATTCATTTAGAAGGATGTTTTATTTTCCTATTCGTTTCAAAGCTACCACATTTCATAAGTCAAAACTTGATGATGTTGAATCTACTTCCTTTGACTGCAAGTTGACACCAGGAAATCACCAATACATGATACATAATTTTCATCCTTTTTCAGAGGCTGTGAATCAGGGGTCTTATTAAAAGAACAAACATATTTTTTTTTTATGAGACAACTTTTTTTTACTTCTAATCATTAATATATAATCATAAAGGGTGCATTTATTTTGCTTTACTCTATGTTTGCCATAGTACTATTAATCTGTGTTATTAGTAGAAACATAAATTAGTGGAGGTTGTCCTACTAATTCTATATTTCAGGTCCAGCTATATGATTGGTTAGGGAACTTAAAAATAAACATGTTTAATTCTTCTTTTGACACTGACTTTTTGTCACATTTCAAATTCTTTAATCCTTTAGTATTCAGATTACTCTGTTAAATGTAATATTTTTTTACTCAAATTGTTGTGGATTAATCAAGCATTATCTTATAGCTTTGAGGTTTCAATGATGTGATTGTTTATTTTTAGAATGTCAACGTAGGTTAGGTGTGAGAGGCAAGATATCGCCAGTTTGAATATAAAACATATAGAATATTTGGGCCGGATATGGCCAGTTTAAACACTAAAGGGTTAAGTCAGGCAATTAACCCTTTTGGCACCAACTATCTGAAACTGCTTTTAGTACTACACTACAAACTTCCTGTTTTAGATAAATCTAAATCAAAACCTCCCATCAAAATTTTATGTTGATTTGTATTTCTTGTTTGTTGTTAACACAATGTTTGGGCTGATATACCTTCCAGCCTTCATCAGGTGTCTTGGGGAACTTTCAAACCCTGGTTCTCATTCCTAAGGTATTTTTTTTTATGTTATGATTATTATTCAGGTCACTGTCTGGAATCGAACTTGGAATCTTGGGGTTAGTAGCCCGCGCTCTTAACCACTATGCCATATCCCCACAGGCATATGGCATAGTGGTTAAGAGTGCGGGCTACTAACCCCAAGATTCTGAGTTCGATTCCAGACAGTGACCTGAATAATAATAATAATAATAATAATAATAATAACATTGAAAAAAATACCTTAGGAATGAGAACCCAGGTTCGAAATTTCCCCAAGACACCTGATGAAGGCTGGAGGGAATATCATCTGAATCATGTTAACAACAAACAAGATGAGGACAAATATCTGTCAAATGTAAATAATGTAATATATAAATATATACTCCCATTAATACTAAATACATTTGGCTGTTAACGATAATACCAATGAAAAGATAATTCAAGATGCCTGATTTGAAACAGAATATTTGTCAGAAAGAAGTAAATTGATCTTGAAGAATGAGTTAATTGAATGTAGGAAGATAATGACTTTTGTACAAATCTTTAATAGTGGTTCTTTCAATCTTTCATTCTAAGACATTATATAATCTCAATCTTAACCACAAAATGGACAGCAAATGACAGCTATTTATCATTATCATTATTATTATTATTATTATTATTATTATTATGATGAGCTGGCAGAATCGTTAGCACATTGGTCGAAATGCTTGTCTGCTGCTATGTTCTGAGTTCAAATTCTGCTGCTATGCTCTGAGTTCAAATTCCACCAAGGTCGACTTTGCTTTCATCATTTCAGGGTTGATAAATTAAGTACCAGTGAAACACTGGGGTCGATGTAATCGACTAGTCCCCTCCCCCTAAATTTCATGCCTTGCACCTTTAGTAGAAAGGATTATTATTTATTATTATTATTATTATTATTATTATTATTAAGGCAGCAAGCTGGTAGAATCATTAGCATGCTGGGTGAATTCCATCAAGGTTTACATTGCTTTTCATCCTTTCGGGGTTGATAAAATAAGTACCAGTTGAGCACTGGGGTTGATGTAATCGACTCATCCCCTCCCCACAAACTGTTGCCTTTGTGGGAAAATTTGAAACTATTATTATTATTATTGTTCTTGTTATGGAGCTGGTGGGATCATTTGTATGTCAGGCAATACACCTGGCAGCATTTCATCTTTACATTCTGAGTTCAAATTCTGCTGAGGTTGACTTTGCCTTTCATACTTTCAAAATCGATAAAATAAGTACCAGTCAAGCACTGGGGTCAATGTAATCAATTAGCCCTCTCTCTCCAAATTTCAAGCCTTGTGCCTTTAGTAGAAAGGATTATTATTATTATCATTGTCATTATTATTATTATTATTATTATTATTATTATTATCGGAATTGAAATCAAATTCGATTGCTGGCATCGTGCTAGTGGAGCGCTAAGAGTACCATACAAGTGAGATCGTTGCCAGAGCAACAAGCTGGCCTCCGTGCCGATGGCACGTTAAACACACCATTCAAGCGTGATTGTTATCTGCGTCGCCTTATTAGCACCTGTGCTGGTGGCATATATAAGAAACATTCGTGTGAGGTCGTTGCCAGTGCCGCTGGACTGGCTCCTATGCAGGTGGCACGTAAAAAGCACCATTTGGGTGTGGCTGTTGCCAGTACCGCCTGACTGGCCCTCTTGCCGGTGGCACGTAAAAGCACCCACTACACTCACGGAGTGGTTGGTGTTAGGAAGGGCATCCATTTGTAGAAACATTGCCAGATCTGATTGGAGTATAGTGCAGCCATCTGGTTCGCCAGACCTCAGTCAAATTGTCCAACCCATGCTAGCATGGAAAGCGGACGTTAAACGATAATTATTATTATTATTATTATTGATCACATTTGGTGAAAAACAAAAGTCATTGTTTAGCTGATGTTTGGAATATAAATTTATATATTTTGATGGAAGGTTTTAATTAAAATCACTTTAAAACAAAATGTTTCTATCATAAAACTGGAGGTGTTTTCAGATGGGTGAGTACCAAAAAGGTTAAGAAATTTTGGTCTGGCAATGAATTTGCTTTATTAAAAAAAAAAAAAAAAAAAAAGAAAACCACAGAAAATGCTTTCTTTCTTAAAACTTTATACATGTACACAGATGTACTCAGCCATTTTTTACAACAACGCATATATGTTTTGATAGGCCGTTAAAATAATGACATGTTCAGTATGATTTGTGTGACAATCACAAGCAAAAATATTTATTATATAACTCCTAAAGAAATGATTTGTTTAACTTTCAGAATTTAAGAGTTATTTATCCTTAGACGAGTTCTGATTGAGCAGATTTATGATGAAAGACAGTCCAGTCATGACCAATCTATATTATTTTTCATATATTGTAACTGAGACTACATTATCTGATGAGTTCCGTCAGATGATGTCAGTGGTCATCTTCGAACCAAAGGACGAACATTATTATTACCTGATGAGTTCTTCATTATTTAAAGTTGTACAAGATAATGGAGATTTAGCTGCTATTTCTAGTGGCTCAAATGATACTTAGATATTTCATTTGTAACCCTTAGAATAAAATTATAACATAAATACTGGATTTATAATCATAATCGAAATTTAGGACAGTTAAAAGATGTTTGTGACATATTTTAACTTCTAAAGGCAAATTCACTGCAGTCACCATGGAGGAAATTCTCTCTTATGAGGAAAAAAGTCTCCTACAACTTAATATAATATAATATAGGCATAGGAGTGGCTGTGTGGTAAGTAGCTTGCTTACGAACCACAAGGTTCCGGGTTCAGTCCCACTGCGTGTCTTCTACTATAGCCTTGTCTTCTACTATAGCCTTGAGCTGAACAAAGCCTTGTGAGTGGATTTGGTAGACAGAAACTGAAAGAAGCCCGTAGTATATATATATATATATATGTATGTGTGTGTATATGTTTGTGTGTCTGTGTTTGTCCCCCCAACATCGCTTGACAACCGAAGCTGGTGTGTTTACGTCCCTGTAACTTAGCGGTTCGGTAAAAGAGACCGATAGAATAAGTACTAGGCTTACAAAGAATAAGTCCTGGGGTCAATTTGCTCGACTAAAGGCGGTGCTCCAGCATGGCCACAGTCAAATGACTGAAACAAGTAAAAGAGTATGATAAAGCTAGACATAAAAAGATTTGCATAAAAGGCTTGTAACGATAAAAGAGATCAGAGAGTTTGGCTGAACCTTACAAAAGAGATGCTAGAGGGCCAAAACAACTGGGGGTGATAGTGCTGGAGAAGACCCTTCCAATCCATGCAAGCATGGAGAACAGATGTAATATGATGATGCAAGAGGTCCATGTAAGCAAAATAGTAAACTGGGGCTTCACAGTAGTATTTTAAGGGACCATGAAAAAAATTTTGTTTCAGACATATTTATTGTAAGAAACTGTGAGGTTTCTTTGTCTCACATTTTACATAGTTTAACATGCTTCTGGCCACAGAAACAGGTTCTTTCAAAGAGTTCTATCACAAACCTATATGAGTGAATGGGTGAAAAACTAAATAGGAATTTTAAAAGAAATTTTTATCAAACCAGTTTTTAAACATGGAATGGCTATGGGGGTTCACCAGAATAAAATAGTAATCAAACGGGGCCCATAGATAAAAAAAAAAAAAAAAAAATACTTGCAAATCAACTGATAAATAAATACAATAAAGTTATGAAAGAAATATGATCTGGACGATATCTTATATATTTTGGGGCATGATGTAGTGAAAAATGTGATGTTTACAAGTAAAAGCATGTAGAAATGTTTTGAGTCTTACCATGTCATAACAAGTTAAACATTATTTGGTAAACGGTTTTAAATTCTTTAAATATGTATACTTAGCAAAACATTTATATTTTGTGGTAAATTTTCTCTTCTTAACAGCTTTTGGTACCAAACCTGTCCAAGATTGTCCCTAATTTTATGATACAAACTTCCTGTTTTAAAGTGTTCTAAATTAAAATCTTCCATTAAAATTTTAGGTTAATTTATGTTACAAATACCAGATTAGTAAGGGTTTTAAATTTTGGCACATGGCCAGCAATTTTGAGGGGAGGGGGACATTATATCATTCCGAGTACTTTAGAGGCACTTTTTTTCCATTGACCCCAAAAGGATAAAAGGCTTTGGTAGAATTTGGACATAAAGCCAGCAGAAATGCTGGTAATCATTTTGTCCAGCATGCTTAATGATTATGACAAAGTTATTTAACTAAATTCCTCACTGTTGTCCAAATTAATTGAAACAAAGACAGTGCATTTCTATAGAAGTAGAGTAACAAAAACGGTTAAAGAGGTTTCTTAATAAATCCTTTCATGGAGGCGCAATGGCCCAGTCGTTAGGGCAGTGGACTGGCGGTTATAGGATTGCAGTTTCGATTCCCAGACCGGGTGTTCTGAGTGTTTAGTGAGCAAAAACACCTAAAGCTCCATGAGGCTCCGGCAGGGGATGGTGGTGAACCCTGCTGTACTCTTTCACCACAACTTTCTCTCACTCTTATTTCCTGTTTCTGTTGTGTCTGTAATTCAAAGGGCCAGCCTTGTCACACTCTGTGTCACGCTGAATATTCCCCTAGAACTACGTTAAGAGTACACGTGTCTGTGGAGTGTTCAGCCACTTGCACGATAATTTCACAAGCAGGCTGTTCCTTTGATCAGATCAACTGGAACCCTCGTCATCGTAAGCGACGGAGTGCAAACAATAATCCTTTAGTACACGGCACATAGCATTGTTTTCATTTCCAATCCATACTATACTGCAAATTGGACCCTTTTTGGATAGTTCCAATAGCATATTACATTTTGTCTGAGAACAGGTAACTAGCCCTTTGTTCAATTCTTCTCAAGTTATATGAGAATATGAGATGTTGTGAGTGATATCCAACAACACCTTTTTGGCTGCTATTTCTAACAAGTTGAGTTACCACACAGAAGAGCAATTCCTAGGCTGCTGGACCACCAAAAACAAACTTCTTAATGTATGTAATTTTGTGTCTTTCTATTCTGAGGTACAATGATAAGGTCAATTTTATTTTATATTTCTCCACAGGAGTGGCTGTGTGATAAGTAACTTGCTTACCAACCACATGGTTCTAGGTTCAGTCCCACTGCATGGCACCTTGGGCAAGTGTCTACTTCTGTAGCCTTGGCTGACCAAAGCCTTGTGAGTGGATTTGATAGAGGGAAACTGAAAGAAGCCCATCGTATATATGTATATGTATATATATATGTGTGTGTGTGTGTGTATGTGTGTGTTTGTCCCCCCAACATCGCTTGACTACCGATGCTGGTGTGTTTATATCCCCGTAACTTAGTGGTTCGGCAAAAAATGACCGATAGAATAAGTACTAGGCTTACAAAGAAGAAGTCCTGGGGTCGATTTACTTGACTAAAAGTGATGCTCCAGCATGACCACAGTCAAATGACTGAAACAAGTAAAAGAGAGAGAAAAGAGAGAAAGAGAGAGAAAGAGAGCTAAAGTACCTGGCATATAATGGGGTCTATTAATGAAACTATATTTTTCTCGCTTGTACTCTAAAGACTTGCATTAATATAAAAAAAAAGGTGGTGAACTGAAAGAGCTCTTAGCATGCTGGGGAAAATGTTTAGCAGTATTTCATCCATTTTTACATTTTGAGTTCAAATTCCTCTGAGATCAATTTTCCTTTTCATCCTTTTGGGTGTTGAGCTCTGGGGGTCAATGTAATAGACTTAGCCTCTTTCCCTGAAATTGTTGGTGTTGTGCTAAAATTTGAAACCAATATTTTAAAAAATGGCCAATGTTGCAATTAGCTATTCTCCAAAAACCAGGACAATATGTTGGCATAATTTTATTTATGCAGTCGTGGCAAATACAAGTGTCATGCAAATTGGTACCTGTGCCCGTGGCCCGTAAATGCACCCCAGTGTCACACAAATGGCACCCATATCGGGTGGCATGTAAAAGCACCCATTATACTTTCTGAGTGGTTGGCATTAGGAAGGGCATCCAGCTGTTGAAAACCATGCCAAATCAGACTGGAGTCTGGTGCAGCTTTCCAGCGTGCCAGCCCAGTCATACTGTCCAACCCATGCCAGCATGGACAACTGACGTTAAATGATGATGGTGATGATTTCTAGCATGTCAAGTAATCCCATGAGAGACTCTCTTGATAGGTGGTTTCATTCAGCTATTAACAATCAGTAGGGTTGAAAGTGAAATATCTCAAGTCAATAACTGGGTTTCAAGTATTACCTATGGCCGTAAAGATTAAAATATTCTTAGATGCTGACGTAACAATCTAATACTTTCACCTAATCAAGACATTATCACATCAGAGTAGCGAGTGAATGGTGTGGTACACGTGTGCTAGTGTGGAGTGCTGTAAATGTGTCAATCGCCAAAATAATATAACCTATTTAAACCACCACCACCATTCTTCTTCTTCTTCTGATTATTATTATCATCATAGGCATAATCTGTGTGCGATAATTGATGAGATAAAGCTTACTGCTATAGTAAGTAATTGCAGTTACTCAATGAACAATAAAATAACCCCCTCCACCAGAAAAACACAGTAAAAAAGAAATAATTGTAGAGAATAAGTGTAGCTGATTGATTGATTCATCACCAGTACTTGACGAGCACTTCATTTATCAACTTACAGATAAGGCAAGGTGAATTCATATGAGATTTGGACTCAGAATGAAAAGAACAGTCGAAATTAAATATCGCAAGGCATTTTTGGTAGATGCTCTACCAATTTCGTTGGTAGAACAAATTGCATTCACTGAATAATTATTACAATGATAAATTTTTATTTGCCATAAAGGCAACATAAACGCAAAGAAACAGTTTGTGGCATGTACATATACAGTCATTTTCGGCCATGCTGGAGCACGGCCTTTAGTCGCGCAAATCGACCCCAGGAGTTATTCTTTGTAAGCCTAGTACTTATTCTATCAGTCTCTTTTGCTGAACTGCTAAGTTATGGGACTAAACACACCAGCATTGGTTGTCAAGTGATATTGGGGGGACAAACACAGACACACAAACACAAGCACACACATATAAGGAAAATAAGTCAAGGTAGAAAATGCTGAAATAATATTATCGTAAAAAATATTTTAGTACCAGTTTCAGTCATTGAGACTTTTTCAACTGTAAGTATGGAAAACAATTAAATTTTGGAAAAATTAAAAGAAAAGTTTAAAAAAAAAATATTTGCATAGTATTCAAATACAAGGGGCATTTTCCTTGTTTCTGCCTGTCGTATTAAAGCATGTAAAAAGCACCTGTGCTAATGCTATGTAAAACGCATCCCTGCCGGTTCCACAGGTGAGACATCCCTGCTGGTGCCACATGTAATGTGGTTGATGTTAGGAAGGGCATCTAGTTGAAACCCTGTGCAGCTCTCCGGCTGGCCAACGCCAGTCAAACTGTCCAACCCATGCCAGCATGGAAAATGGACATTAAATGATGATGATGATGAACCATGTTATAAAGACATAAGCTGTTTGCCATCAGTTTTGTACAAAATTACCAGGTTGTTTAATTTTGCATGAAAACAACTGGAAATATTTATTTATAACTAACAGTATCGCCCGGCGTTGCTCGGGTTTGTAAGGGAAATAACTATATAAGCATTTTTAGAGAGTTATAGCCAAAAAATAGCAAAAAAATGGGAAAAAAATGATGGTAAATTTTTTTTTAAATCGTTGACTCATCGTAGACATTTTTAGAGAGTTACTTCCCGTATATAATAGCGAAAAAAATGCATTAAAATGGAAAAAAATGATGGTAAATTTCTTTTAAAATCGTAGACTCATCGTAGACGCGCGCTAATACCCAGAAGGACTCGATATGAATCACGACTATAAGATACCCGGTTTTGGTTAAACTGCACCGCAAAATGTGGGAGTAGTTAGGAATCTAAATCGTAGGAGACAGACACACAACTTCTCTTTTATATATAAAGATAATATTAATAAAATGAAATTATTGTGTATAGTGCTCAGATGCACTGCAACTCATCAAAGGTGTATGTACAGTACATAGAATTATGTACAAAAGTCAGGAAAGTGAACAGTGTAAGAGTCATGATGTACATGTGTGGATGCTAATGGAGGAGGTGGATATCAGGTGTAGTGTTGGTGAATGGAGGTTTTAAAGGATGCAATGTCTCGGCAACTCTTACATGTTTCTTAATTTATAATTTTCAATAATTTCTCTAAATATATGGCACTGAAAAAAATGTCGTCAGGCAGTTAAAACCCGTATAATCAGTTTATAAGTGATGACAGAAAAAAATCCGTTTTATGTTATCGTTATCGTTGATTTTCAGTTCGAATTAGATAAACAGTTTTCCATGGCTACAAACTTTAAAAAAATGTGTGTATGTATGTGTGTGCGTGAGAGAGAGAGAGAGAGAGAAAGATGCTCATAGTGTTGTGCAATGAAGATAAAGTAATGATTATTCAGTTCAAAAGTCAATGTGAAGAAAAAGTGTGTAACGGGAAATAAGAAAAAAATTAATAGTAAGTGGGATAGGAAAACCAAGAGCTTTTTAAGTTAAAGAGAGAAGAAAATTCTATAAAATAATGTAAAAGGGCGTGAGAGTGAATTTCAAATCTTGTAGTTTGTCACTAAGTATTTCCGAGTCACTAAAAATGTATGGCGGTAGAAACATTTTAAATAACAGTGGTCAACGAAGTAAAAGAATTCACGCTATTTTGTAGACATCCGCCCGAATTAAGCAAAGTGTTCCGTTCTCGGGTCACCATCGCATTCGGAGGTGCCGACTCATTTTAAGGTCGTCAACATCTTAATATTTTGATAATAGCTTGTATAATTTGGATACGTTTCGGTCAAAGATTAACAGCACCATCTGATAGGACCGGATAAGTCATTTTTAAGTCAAGGTTTCTGGTAACATGGCCCATTCAAGTAGGAAGTTGTTGATTGAGATGTATTCAGGTGTAATTGCAAAGAACATTTCTGAAAACGTATCTCAGCAAATTTTCATTTAAAAGTAAGCATTGTTAATGAAGATATGTTGATAAGCCCATTCAACATTTTTAAGAAACACGTGTAGTAAAAAAATATAAAGCGGTTATAATATTTTTCTAAATTCATTCATTCATTTCCTTTATTAAGGCGGCGAGCTGGCAGAATCGTTAGCACGGCGGGCGAGATGCTTAGCAACATTTCGTCCGTCTTTACGATCTGGGTTCAAATTCCGCCGAGGTCGTCTTTGCCTTTCATTCTTTCAGGATCGATAAGATAAGTACCAGCCGAGTACTGGGGTCGATGTAGTAGGCTATCCCCCTCCTCCAAATTTTAGGCCTTATGCTTATAGTACGTTCTGAGTTCAAATTCTGCTAAAGTCGACTTTGCCTTTCATCATTTTGGAGTCGATAAAATAAGTACCAATAACTTACCCTTTTCCCCAAACTTGCTGGCCTTGTCTGATATCAAACTTTTCTATGGACATTTTGGGGGTATTTATAAGGCATAAATGTAACACTGTTTTTATAACGATTTGAGCCACAGTTTTAACAAAACCAAAGAATTCATTTTCAGAAATTCTTTCATGCCACACTTTCTGGTAACGTGATGCGTAGAAGGGTTCCTTGTCAAAGTTCTGTCAATGCTTTTTAGAAATACATTTTGAAAAAGTGATATTAATAAATACGATTTTCAGTGGCTACGCTAAATTATTTTGAGAATGAGAAATAATAATATTGTGACATTCATGCTTTTCCGATTGGCTTAAGCAACAATTTCTACATGCAAGTGGAATTAACCTAATTCTGCGGAAATAGCTATCACAGTTCCTGAGATTTACGGCAGAAAAGTGCTGAAAAGTTGTGACGTTGAGGAGTACTTATGATTAAAACAATTAAGTCAGAATGAAACTTGTTTCATAAGTGGTTCTTGATTCTCAAGTTACACACACACACACGTTATAGATGTTAGATCTTTTCGGTTTGAACGGCAGTTTTTAAAAATAATTTCCACGTAACTAAACACTTTTAAACTTCGTATACTGGTAGAATGTGTTTATAAAACACCTTTTTCTCTTGGCTTTATTGAGAAAATTCTATAGTTTGTAAGATATTTGTTGTTTTTTCCTTCAATTTCTGCAATTTCAACCAATCAATGACGTCTATTGAGGTGAAAACATACTGTGCCGTATGAAAATGTCCCTCGTTTAAGAAACAGATTGGGTTTATTTACATATACACACACACGTTATGGATGTTATTTATTATGAAACCTTTTGCATATGATCATCTTAGATATACAATCGAAACAGACCGATAGTAATCTTGTAGATAAATAAATCAAACGAACTTTCACTCTCTAACAACTGGTGACTATGGAAGACAGTGAAACAGAGAGACTGGAAGAAAACGGCACCGTTATGTAATAGGAAATTCATTCGTACATAACAGAAGCTGAGCAAGCAAACGGATACACACCTACACATTAAATACGAGACATGGACAAAAATGACAGCTTCAGCATTTCCTGAGGCTACTCGAGACAAGTATATACATTCCATCATATAAACCATTATAGATATATTAATTATTCAGCAGATTTATCCATAAAGCATTTCTTTTGCACGTTTTATTTATCTTGCAGGTTTGTACGTGACCTCTGTGCGTTTGGTGTTTTCGTTAATTTGCCTTAATAAATATTAGCATAACAGGCCGACTGTCTAAATAGATTATTTCTGGAGACCATCGGGTTGACCAAGAGCCAAGATTCAATCTCATATTGATCCACTGTTACATCTGGCTCTAAATGTGCAACACGAAGGAAGAAATGAAGAATTGACTAATCATTCTGTCTGCAGCGTAGGTATGTGTGTGTGTGCGTGTGTCTATTGTGCTAATGAGTAAAGGTTTTTCGTGTATGTATAGAAATGACTACACACACCATATATATATATATATAAGAGAGCAAAGTGTACGTACGCCGCTATATATATATATATATAAAATACAAAATGGGACAAGAATGCAAAACATCCGGACAGCTAAGTTGTACAAAAAGGGACAACAAAACATACCCGTTCATGTTTCTTTGTATCGTCTATCTAGATATTTTGTTGTCCATTTTTGTATTACCTAGCTGTCCGGATATTTTGCGGTCTTGTCCCATTTTGTATGTTTATATATATTATATATATATATATATATATATATATATATATATATATATATACAAAATGGGACAAGAACGCAACACATTCAGAAGACGATACAAAAAAGACGGACGGGACATTCGAAGCCTTCAATCTTCAATCAAGAACCGGATCATCCTCGCAATTTCGGCTGATTAATCTTGAGATAGCTCCAATCTGGCCAGCCCCAAGGAAAAACTAAGCTAAGAGCATTAGATTCCTTGGGAAAAAAGCTTCAAATGTATACGAAACAAGGACGGGAAAACGGACGATGTTACACGAATATATATGTGTGTGTGTGTGTGTGTTTTTATCTCTGTTTGTTCGACCCACTGACTGTCATGGTACTTCCACTCTGAATTACGCAGATAATATTGACAGGTCATTTAGTTAACTGATCTATAACCCTTTCACTATCTCTTTCTATTTCATGGAAACGCAGATATGTATTTAAGTTAGGCGAAAACTGAAAAGGAATGTACATATATTTAATATCCGTGTATACACACGTAAGCAGGTAATTCCTTAGTAATTAGCTATAAGTGTCAATATTTATCAGCGATAAGGCTGCGAGCTGGCAGAATCGTTAGCACGCCGGGCGAAATGCTTAGCGGTGTTTCGTCTGACGCGACGTTCTGAGTTCAAATTCCGCCGAGGTCGACTTTACCTTTCATCCTTTCGGGGTCGATTAAATAAGTACTAGTTACGCACAGGGCTCGATATAATCGACTTAATCCGTTTGTTTGTCCTCTGTGTGTTTAGCCCCTTGTTGGTAGTAAAGAAATAGGTATTTCGTCTGCTGTTACGTTTTGAGTTTAAATTTCGCCGAGATCTACTTTACCTTTCATCTTACCGGGGTCGATAAAACAAGTACAGTTTGAGCACTGGGAACAATATAATCGACTTAATAACCCCTCTCTCGGTCTTGCTGGCCTTGTGTCAAAACTTGAAACCGATATTTATCATTCGTGGGTTTCACATACGTGTACGCCCGTTGCAGGAATCGAACCGACAACTTTATGATCATGACCCGAACAACCTAACCAAAAAACAACTCACCGAGACTCACTCACTTTTTTTAAAGCCTGGTACTCATTCTATCTGTTTCTTTTGCCGAACCGGTAAGTTACAGGAATGTAAACACACCGACACCGGTTAGCTAGCGATACACACACACACACACACACACACACGATGGGTTTCTTTCAGTTTCCGACTACCAAATCCACTGACTAGGCTTTGGTTGGCCCGAATCTGTGGTAGAAGACATTTGCCCAAGGTGTTATGCAGTGGGACTGAACCCAGAACCATGTGGTCGGGAAGCAAGCCTCTTACCACAGAGCTACGCCTTCGCTTTAACCACTATTTTATCAAACTCGAATGGATAAAAGATAAAAGCTGACCATGGCAAGAATACATTATATTATCTGCGCTAAATTAATACATATGACTTGTAAGGACTTTAGCTCTTCTAACCATCTGCATTCCTCATACCGGGTAGTAGTCAGTGTGGAGGCGCAATGGCCCAGTGGTTAGGGCAGCGGACTCGAGGTCATAGGATCGCGGTTTCGATTCCAAGACCGGGCGTTGTGAGTGTTTATTGAGCGAAAACACCTAAAAGGTGATCCTGCTGTACTCTTTCACCACAACTTTCTCTCACTCTTACTTCCTGTTTCTGTTGTACCTGTATTTCAAAGGGCCGGCCTTGTCACTCTCTGTGTCACGCTGAATATCCCCGAGAACTACGTTAAGGGTACACGTGTCTGTGGAGTGCTCAGCCACTTACACGTTAATTTCACGAGCAGGCTGTTCCGTTGATTCGGATCAACCGGAACCCTTGTCGTCGTAACCGACGGAGTGCTTCCCAGTAGTCAGTGTTTCACCGTTTAATCTTTGTCTTTGAAATCCTAAGTCACTCTTGCGGAGGAATAGGTCGGAGATAGTTATAGAAAAGGTAACCACATTTGTTCGTAACGAACTTCTACAAGTGTGTGCGGATTATAGACTTAATCGGACAGGCATTATTAACAGCAAACACAGAACATAACAACCGAGTATTCTGGTTTTCGCTGTCTTTGTTATGAATTCAAAATCTACACAGTTTTTGTTCTAAGTTCAAAAGCCATCGATTACGTCTTTGTCTTTCATTCCTTCCAGGTGGTGATGATGGAGGAGGCGGGGTGGGGGCTCGATAAAACTATATACAATTTATTGTCAATATTCACCTTGCATGGCTTCCAAACTCCGTGGCCTCCAACTAATGCGTAAAATCTATTATTATAGTTTAGATCTAGTTAGCGTATAATTTACACACAAACACACGTGTGAATGTGTATACCAAGATTATGAATAACGAGATTGAAACCTGTTAAATGAGAATCAATGAATGAACATCAAGTTTTAATTATTTACTCTAGATGGAATTAATCGAACAGGTTCCATCTATTAATTCTGTTGTACTAATCCAGAATTCACTTGGATGCTTATTATCATTTTATTACTACGGTTAACAAAAATCCGACTGTTTTTCTTTACATCCTAACCACAATGCGTTTATTAATAGTTTAATGTATAAAAAGACATCAAAATTAAATTACACTTAGGACATACTTGAAACTAAGAAACAATCTGACAACCCTAATACCTTCCAGTAACATGTTTGTTCTCGTACATGCATTCAATTGTTTAATTAGCAAATGAATCAACTGAAAGCAGCCATAAAAAAACCGATAGATTCAATGTATTGTTTTCATTAGCTGCCACGTCATGGATGGAAACTCGCAGCCATGCAGGACCAGAGTGAATTTATATTTAATACATTATGATTAAAATTCCTTTCCAATGTTGTATTAACCGTAAACTTAAAAAAAAGATAAACCGATTCAATCAATGTAGACATTCATAACCTTAATAGAAAGTCCGCTATCCACCAAACTATCGTTTCACCTCTCCTACCCTGATGCAATCTCCAGGGATACAGGCATCCAGCAACAGGACCTCCGTAATGCTATGATGGACCGTGAGGTCTGGCGTGGCACGGTGAATTCCATTGTCTCGACCGCGTCGAACAATGATGATGATTGTCTTTAAAATCACCTGAAGTACCTTTCAAAATTAACTGGAATTATTCTACCATATGCTGAGCCAGTTTGTCTTAAAAAAATGCACTGGGCTTCACAAGTGTTCCCCCGCTGATTTCCAAACATATACTTTAAAACGATGTTCGGGCGACTAGAATAAGTGCTACTGATAATTTTGTATTACACGTGAATGATTAGCAAAAATGATTAATAAACGAGATAAGCAATACATTTATATAGTTTTCTATATTTCTAACTTTAAATAGCTTTTTTTTTTAATCAAAATTTTCCACGTGATATACGCTAGTGATAAACTTTTTACTTTCAATACGAAGAGCACCAGTAATATTTTTGCCACAAAGTTTTTTAAAAAAATGTTTGAGAACCGCTGTGCAAAGGTATATGTGTTAATAACAAACCTTGTCTCTTCTGCACATTGGAATATTCGAAATCATTTTCTCCCAACTCTAATTACTGTATATGCCACTCTGAATGTGTTTCTTTATATATTTTAGTTTATTGAAGACACAAGACATCAACAAATCTAAAATATTTTAAACCCATTACTTTTTCACAAGAGTAATTTCTTCTGATATGCACATCCAAAGAACTCTCGAACTTACTTCTAAATGTTCTACACATTTGAACTTCTGCTCCTTTCACTCTCACTTTATATGGAAGTAAAAAAAACAACTTAACCACAACACACGCGCGCGCACACACACACATAAACATCCCTTACAGCTGTTTCAATTCCAGACCTTCAGGAAATTAATTAATTATTTGAAAGTCAAATGTCTTCAGAGGTAGATGAAGATATACAACATGGGTGTTCAATTCTTGCATGTTGAGTAAACGGCTGCAAATTGTTAACGGAATTGAAACAACTGTAAGGGATGTTTGTCAATTCTTTAATTAATAAATAATAATTTATTAATTACCTCTCTATTTTCTCATCTTATTCTTATAATAAATAATATATATATAAACCACGGTTTATATAGTTACCTTGCAGTTGAGTATTAAATGTAATGTTCAATATTCTTTGTATAGGAAACTAACCAGTACTTTCATAGGATCCTGCTATCCCTGAATGAACTTTGTAGCCTTTAATTGTGCTTATATGTAAGTGTGTGTGTGTGTGTATATATATATATATAATATATATATATATCTATATATATATATATATATAAGTACAGCTGAACTTAGCACATTACATAATATAGTAATCTTTTTTATTAATGAAAAATTTATATATATTCTGGAAAAAATTCAAAATAGTTTGTAGGTTTTAAATGCAGTTATTCTAATATATTTAACGCCAAAACGGTTGATTATAATCTACGTATCATGCTGAACGTATATATATATCGTTAAAGGGCTAAAACGTACCTACACTGTAGCTAATTTTAATTTAAGGCTGCTTTAATTGCATACACCAATTTTTCTTAAGCATTAGAATCCTAACTTCGGAGAGAGCGGTTACGTGTACAATACGAAAACCTTGACATACTTTCTACAGTACTTTCAAAAGGCTAAAGAATTTTGCAGGAAATTAACTACATCAGCATATTCATCCGATTAAAGAAGAAAAAAAATTGAAGAAAACTTGACTTGACTTGTGTGCGTGTATGCTTGCTTACGCGTATATACACACGCATTTAATATCTTAATGTCAACACATCGTATAAAACATTTTATGGGGAAAAAAAAAGAAGCAAACCAACGTATAACATACATATCAGCATATATAGACAAATAAAATAAAATAATGAATAAAGTACGAGTAAAATATATACCAGACATAATCTAATCATAAACAGATAGGCGTATAAACTTAATGCATGTAGTCAAGAATAGAATTTTTGCTGAGGGAGGAAGGAAAGCCGTTCTTTGACAATGTTTATATTTCTTCCAACTTGCTTACTGGTTTATTTTTAAATTCGGCACACAAGGAACTCGCAACACAAGGAACTAAAGAGGGGGGTTTCTACGTGGTCGTTCCACTTGCTAGAAATAACAACCAGATAGCTCTCGAATCGTATCACCCCCGACAAAAATAGGGCCAATAGGCTAATGTGGTCCTGCTTTCCCTGCACACAAGTAAGAGATGTGAGGATCCTGGCTGGAATGCCTTTCATCAAAGGGCTGCTCGAATAGCAGGCATAACAAGAATAGGTGTAAACGAACCGCCGAATGGTTGTCAATACAGTCGCTCGACCTGCAAGAAAGAGTAACCAAATTTCATACGCCCTCTATTCTTTGGCACTAAACTCCAAAGAACAGAGCATGTATATAGAATATACGGTTTCCTTAAACCTAATGACGATCTCCTATCCATAGCAGTTGGGTGCATTCTGAGGCACCTAGACTCAAAAGTGTGTCAGACATCGGCCTCTCACGGCCTTCATATGCACTCCAGTTGAGGCCCCAGGATAGAAAAAAGCAAAACGGCTTTAACTCAATCAGAAGAGATATCATTCTCATTCAGTGAAAGAGACGGTTTTACCGCTTTGTTCAACAGGTTTATCAGAGTCTTCTTATTCTTCGCGAACAATGCATTCTTTCTGCCTCGGGAGATGTTCAACAGGGCGACCCATTTGGTCCTGCACTATTTGCACTAAATACTGATGACGTAGCTAGGGTTGAGTTTGATTTGTATTTGACCGTCTGGTATCTTGACGCTTGCTTCGGAGCCCCCTTCTCAGATAGAGTCCTTGATCCAGTGAAGTTAATGTCTGAGAAACTTAGTCATAAGTCATAGGAATCTTGATGTAAATACCAGTAATTCCAGATGTGGAATTTGGAGCTATTCATCTTCGTTACGTCACATTATAGTAGATCTATTCACCGAATTCTTCCTCTCCATCAAGGTCCCCATCCCGTTATCGGCATGGGGAAAGACCATGATAACACTTAGAGTTTCGATTTCTGAACTTGCTACCGAACCTACCTTTCCGTCTAAAATGTTTAAAGTTCTAAAATATTACCCGCAAATACTGACGTAATTGGGCCCCACAAACGTGGGATTTTTTTCAGGAATTCTTTATCCTTCCCTAAGTTAATCTATTATTTTTTAGTGCGAGTTCCTTGTTCAGATTATTGCATTCACTGCAATCCATTGACAATCTAATTCGTGATGAACAGGACAGAATGGTCAATGTTAAGCTCGTTTGGGTATCGCTTATTTAGGAATCGTAGCCCGAACGATTCGCGGAGCCTGGGTCTATGTAAAGGTTTCTATTTCTATTCCTCTCTTCATTCATGAATTACCATGTTGACTGAATGCAGGTCACATTCGTCGCCACAACGAGGTAAACCTAATCATAAAAGACCCTCAACTCTGGAGCCAGCAGAATGGTTTTGGGGTGATAGAAAGAGGTCCGTTGTGCGTGTGTGTGTGTGCATGAGTTGCATGTCTATGTTTGTTTCCCACCAGCGTAAGTTTGTTTATGGGCCCCGTAACTTCACTGTTCGGCAAAAAGACACGGACAGAGTAAGTATCAAACTCAAAAATAAAAGCACGAGTCTGTTTGACTGAACCCTTTAAGGTGGTGTCCTGGCATAGCCACAGTGCAATGACTGAAACAAGAACACACACACACAAACGTTCAACAGTTATGATGACAAATATATATTTCTTTATTGCCTACAAGGGGCTAAACATAGAGGGGACAAATAAGGACAGACAAAGGGATTAAGTCGATTACATCGACCCCAGTGCGAAACTGGTACTTTATCGACCCCGAAGGGATGAAAGGCAAAGTCGACCTCGGAAGTATGATGACAAATATATCTCAAGTCTGGATATAGCGATGAACTAAGATGGGAGAGATCATTTTTTTTAAATGTCTGCTCGTACGTAACCAGAGAGATAAAGATTTGATTCATTTTTATCATCAAATCTCTATCAAAATCGTATTCAAAGGCCAAGTGTTATATTAGTCATATTATAATTTTCACATTAAAAAAAAAAAAGTTACTGAGAAGTAGCTTTCCAATACAAAAACAAAATGATGACACGCGAGTCCAAGAATTGGACTTGAGGTCAAGAATTTTGAAAGTTCTACTTTCCATTGCAAACAAACACAGCAGATTAAATCTGAATTGCGTTTATATTTTAAACGATTTGTACATAACAGTAGCTGTGATTTATATAAACGCTGTATCGTTTTCTGTTTATATTTACAATGACAATATGTGTCACACATGCTGGTTCTGTGTGCTATTCTATTTTTGACACGCCTATCGTAACAACACAGCAGTATAAAACAAAAAGCTTCACTCTGAAGTCAGTACGAAATTTAATAGCGAAGTTTGCCCAAGACATTTTCATTGCCGTTTGGCCCCAGATCAAAAGCATTCCATAGGTACCTAAGACTACACGATCTAATGTGTCTATTTAAGACAGTGGCGGGGGGTGATTTAAGGAAGGTTTATATATTTTTAACAGGCCAAGTGACCCCCGCACAGCTCCCTTGATAGCTTGCAAATGTTTTTGTTTGAATATATATATACATCACTGAAATGAGGGTTTTAACTCCTCTTTCTAGCAGGTAGGCCTCTAATGCTCCTTATAATTGACACATACATATGTATTGTGTGCGTGTGTTATGTATATCTGCTCTTCATCCTTTTGAAAAACTCTTTGAACACAAAAACATTCTACAATAGGAATTTAAATAGATGAGTGAGTTATTACATGCATATGTTCACAGTTCCACTCACGTAATTTCCGAAATATTTGAGATGGTATTTTTTCTTCGACTTAAACTCCTCAGATTTTCAAAATTTTATTTAAAGAATTCAGTATCGTAACACGATATGCCAACGATTACTGAGATTAAGACGACACGTGTGGTCGAGTATACCAGGAAGCCTCAGCGTAATTCACTCGACCGGCTAGAAATAGCAGCCAAACATTTCATTCAAACCACACCTGGTAAATTTAAATAAAGAAATACTCCAACAGATAATGCGGTCCGATATATACCAAAAGGTATGATGGTCATTATTGGAACGCTTTTGATCACAAGTCTACTTGGTTGGATCTGACTAGATGCTTAAACATAGTGCCCCCATTATCTTCAATCACCCTAAAAAATTACATATCAGAAAGTATAAAGAAAAGATCTGCACGAATAAACAACGTTTTTTTCAAATTAGTGAATTAAGAAATAGAACGAATAAATACACACAGGAAAATATATTTAAATATTTAATAAATTGATCAATCATAAGGTAACAAAAATATTGGCTGGATCTTAGAAATAAAAACTAAGAAAATTTTGTAAAGGAAACTCTGCTTGTATACGAATTTTCCTATATCAGTTTCTCGAAGATAATTTAATTTATACCTAGGCATGTTTAATGTAAAATCTCTTCTTTTGTAGTTTGATCTCAAGTCAGCCCTTATCCAGCAGACATACAAAGGCAATCTAACCGTGACCATCTGGTATTTTTAATGTACCAACAATGTAATCTTTCTGTGTCATCTTTTTTTTTTATTCAAGTCGTGAGTTATCTAAAGGGGATTTGGTTGCTATTTCTAGCAGACTAAGGGACTACGTAGAACCTTTCTTCGTTGGTTCCGGTCGGTTTTCACGGCTGACCGGGTGACCCATATGTGTATAAACGAATGATCTTGAAGAAGGGTTAATGAACAGATAATATTTTCAGTGTTTTTAAATTGTACTGTTATATCTACCTATATCTTTGTGTGTGTGTGTGTGTGTGTAGTTAATAACAGTTTGATTGCTCCACGTCTCCTAAAGTTTCGTGGGCGTAGGACACACGTTCATCTCATCAGATGTTTGGAGGCCTCTCCAAACATCTGATGGATGTGGACGTGTCCTACGCCCACGAAACTTTAAGTAAACGTTATAAATATATACATGTAACTCCAACCGAACATGTTGAGCGGTTTCTTCAGTTTGTTCGTTCACTCGCGCGTGTACATGTGTTTGTATGAGTGTATAATATATATATATATATATATATATATATATATATATATATATATATATATACCGGAGTAACACATAAATGTGAAACAAGGTGGAAAAAAGAGTACTAAAATACCAGTGGTAGAGTAATATGCTTTATTTAAAGCAGCAGAAAATTCAACAAAACCTGTTCACGTTGCCGTTCGTCGGACAGTTTTTGCTAGAATAACCCGGTTATTTCTAGCAAAATCTGTCCGACGAACGGCCACGTGAAACTCAGAGCAACAGGTTTTGTTGAATTTTCTGCTGCTTTAAATAAAGTATATATATATATATATATATATATATATATATAATACACAAACACATACGCATTATATATATATATATATATATATATATATATATATATATATCACCTTGACCGACCAGTCCGTCGGGCGTCAATTTGACACCGCTGGTCACAGCACGCTGTCCACTCCTAAGGTACGATATATATATATATATATATATATATATATACATACAGAGAGAGAGAAAGAGATAATAATACACACACACACACACACAAATAGTTTAAATTATTGTAGTAAAGACATTACTTTCTGTTAGTTACTGCTCTGAGTTATTTTTTAAACTCAGTAGTACCAGAGTAATCTCAGGTATATTAAAGCAACAACAAACAAACAAACAAAAAATGAAGAAAAAATTAGATAAAATAAAAGCTGTTCATCCAATGTGCACATCCTTTTTTTGAGGCGGTAGGATGTGATTTTAAGTTCAGATGACTGCTATTTCTAGCAGATCCAGTGACCACGTTGTTATTTCTTCGTTGACACATTGCATGTATGCATGCATCACACTGCATTTTTTGTTTATACATGTCATCCAAAGAGAAGTTTCCCAGAGCAATGTTTACATATGTTTGTTAAATGTTCAGTGGCGTCTGTAAATTTTTGAATGAATGAAAGAGAAAACTAAATGTTGTCAGCCCTGATTTAGCAGACCAATGAACACAGACATTTCACAAATCTATATGTATATCTAGGACTACATTTTCCAATGTGTCCTACATTTTTTAAGCCGATAAGGCGTAGTTTGAGGGAATTTGGCTGCTATTTCGAGCAGATCGACTGTAACGGTAGACTCATTTAGAGCAGGCAAAATACCTGCGGTATTGGCCCTTTACCTTCTGAGCCCAACCCCCAGCGAAATCAGCTTTGCTTTTCACCCTTCCACGTTGGACAAAATAACGTTTAATTCAAGTACTGAGGGCTGTTTGTTATTCGTATAAAATGGTTCTGAACCACTTTTGTCTATGGACCTCTTCGATTCTTATTTTTCTCTACTGGACCCCGCAAAGCCATTTGCTGTGTGTGTTGTAGAAATATAAATTGCATATAAATTTTAACAAAATCTTATATGGACCCCTAAGGGCCATATAGGACTCCCAACTGAGAACCAATGATATAAAGCATCCAAGGACCACGCAGAGGCTCGTTCATTAACCCGGTTATTATTTTCTGTGTAGTGGTAATGGAGTTAGAGGCCCATCCATAGATTAAGGGTAACGAAAGTGGTTTTCAAAATTAACTCTCGGTTACTGTAAATTGGATATTGAATAACAAGAGATCACGGTTCAAAGTTACAAGTTTAACAAAGCAAAAAGTTACAACTAAAACGACAAAGGAAAGATGAGAGTGGAGAAGAGAGTGAGTGAGAGTAGCAGCCTGAGTGGAAGAATTGCGTAAGTAAGCAGAAATATGTATATTATACAAACACGTGTTTATAGAAGAAAAATAAATGTATCAGAGGACCCATCAATTTATACAGTCTCCCATTCATCTGCATATTCGTTTATCCATCCATTCATTCATTCACGCGTTCGTTGTTTCTTTTTATTTACCTATTTTCATCGTCGTGCTTACTGAAAGGTAAAGAAAGAAAAAATATACAAAAACAAAGAAAGAAAACGTTAAGAAACTGCACTTACTTCCGCCTTGGAGGGATTCCCCAGCTTCTTTAGGAATCACCAACAGAGGTAAAACCCCCGAAAGTCCGACTAATGAAGAACATAATAATGAATTTATCCATACATATATATCCGCATTTGTCATATGTTCGTCAGTCTCCCAGAAGGAAGCTGATGATGTTGGGTCATTACCACCTGTAACAGATTTCCTTCCGTTGCATTGATTGCCAACTCCATCCAATTCGCACGGTGACACTTCGCCAATTTGTCCTCTTTCGCCAACTTTACTGTTACCAATAGAGTTTCCATGTGACAGAGTGGGACGCTTTGAGGAATGCTGTTGATGATGGCTGATACCACCGTTTTTCGAAGAATATATTTTGGCACGATGTATTTCTCCAAAGACAGTCGTGTGTAATAACAGAATGAAGACTAATAAAATCCTTCGTTTATTACTATTAATCCCACATAGCATTGTCTTCATTTTGGTCACTTCTTTGCAAATGAAGCTACACAAGTCCGTATCTTCAACATAGACGTGTTTAAATATACAAACTTCGGTTTGGTGCTAAGTGGGTGTGCGCGAGATTTCTGAGAATCGGTCAATCACAGTGAGTGATCGGCAGTAGAAAAATAGAATTGGTCGACGAAAGGAGTTATGAATCGGAAAAGTAGATGACAACATGAGAAAACAATGTGTTTGTATATGTTTCAGTGAAATTATTAATATGTGTGTGTGTGGGTGTATGTATTTTAGTATGTTTATTCTGTTAAAATGCGTGTTTTGGTATCTGTGGAAATTACCTCAGGTGGTAAAACAAGTTGAATAAAACGAAATGCTAAGTAAAATACACACACGTGTATGTATGTATATATATGAGATATATATACACACACACACACGCACAAAGTGAAACGTGTCTCAGGCTCACATATATATATACATTGGCTTTGAAGTAGGTAATGTCGTTTAGCTGGAAAGGTGTTCAAATTTAGGATCGAGTGTCATTAATCTTGCGAATGCCTTCGGATGTATGTATACACACTCACACGTATACATATATACACGCATCGAATATCGCATCTATAGTAATTTGTTCGGTTGAAATTGACTCAGCATCAAGTGAATTTAGTAAATGTCATTCGAAGCTGGAAGGAGGGTGGGCATTCAACCAACCAACCAACTACACTAGCTCGATGTTATGTGTATACGCCTACATATTCCAACGTATAAAATATATATTATATATATATACATACAAATATATAGTCATGCACTCGTTTTAAGCGTAGGTTCGTCTTCATTGGAACAATCTTCAGTTATTTATTCATTCACACTCTGACCGACTCCACACATGCTTGTTACACTCACCGAGGTGCACGGCAGATAAATACCCATTCGTCGTTACAGCAGTAGTTCACGTTGATTCACAAACAACCGAATCGACGACCTTTAGCATGAACTCAGTGTTGCAGTCGTAGTTGCAATCTGTTTGTTTACTTGTGTTGTTTTCTTCTATATGCATGCGAGTGCGTGTGTGTGTGTGAGTGTGTGTGTGTGTGTGAAAGTACATTGACAAAAGCCTCTTCGAAAGACGTAGACAGAAAAAAACTTCGAGAGATCCAACAACGGCAGCCAACATCAACAGTTGTGTGAAATACAAATGAACAGAGAGAAGAACCTAGTCGTACAGATGATTCTTATACACTAAATGCTACTACTTCGGTAATGGTAGGAAGCAGGCAAAAAGTAAAACGAAGAAAAGAAAAATCACAAAAATAAATAAATAATCTCTTCTTTACTCATTCCTTCCTAACCGGCTTCTCACGCTATCAGCAATTCTCGGCTAATATTCGTGTTATTTCTTTTTCTATATTACGTAGTCTTCGCCAGTCTCTCTTCTAATCTGGTTCTAATTTCATTCGGCAAACTATCTTCTAGCCTCTCTCCTACACTTGTTTTACCATGTTGACTGTTTCACTACTTTTTCTACATCAGGGTGTTCAGTGCTGGTTATGCCTACTTTGCAAAAAGTTGGTACAGCTTCGCACTGCTGCTACTAACTCTTGCTATTACATATATATCACTTCATTGACATAAATTTCACTTTACATTTGCGTAAAAAAAAGTACTAACATAATAATAATAATAATTATAAGTTTTTCGTAAAAATGAAATATTTCGATGTGTGGGTGGCGGTGTTATATATTTCCTTTTAATTTCTTCTCGAAATCTTTTAATTGAATTATTTCCTGTGAGAAACGACATGTTTAGTTTAGGAAATTACGGAATATCAAAAGTGGAATATTTATTTTCTAATATGTCTATCTTATTTTGCTTTATCTTAAGTGTTTTCGAAATCCTATGAAAACGTAAAACTTCAATCAACACAAACTTGAGAAAATGGGCAACTAATTAATTACTACATTAATACTGACAACTTTTAAACATCGATTATTGTTTTTACGGACAAACTTAACTTTTTTTAAAATGTACATTTTGATGTTTATTCATGTCTTGTCGCAGCAGACCACAAACCTACCCAATTCTTGTGTATTTCTATATAGCAATATCGTGGAGGGTTTCGGCGGAGGTAAAGAATACGTACACCACCCGTTTTCGGCGTAACAAAAACCCTAACCCCTAAACCGTAACCACCGGGTATACATATTCTTTACTTTCGCCGTGAGTTTATGATTTCCTCAAGAACTTTCTTTTTCAGTACTTTCAAATTTTGTTTCCAAATTGGTGCCGAATAAAGTTGCATATCGTTTAAGAAACAAAATAAGTCGAATTAAAAAGAAATAAATTGTAACACAATAAATAAATTACATCAACCAGCCTGTCCCACATCTCTCTCTCTCTCAGACAGACACATTACACGTATCGATATGAAAATGTGTAACTTTTTAAAGGATCATTGGCTTACCAATGAAGGCTCTTTTCCTATGCCGAAGCAAGACATCACGTCCCACCCCGAATCTATTAATTACAGCCGGAAATCGTGATCTTTCAGCTGGGTCACAGAAGAGCTTCACGGAAGATCTTGTCTTCTTTATACAATGTTAGTGTGGATGTCTGGACCCAAGTCAACCCGATCGAACAAACATGTGACCAACAGCGTTTTCAGTCTTTTATTTTTTATATCTATGACATTTCCAAAGTACCATTCGATATGTTTATTTTATTTTAAATGGTAGGATGTGATTTAAGGGCGATATGGTTATGATTTCTAGCAGGTCGAGCAACCACGTAAAGGTTCCTGGAGGGGCTTGTTTAGTGTGGTATTTAGAGTATGTCATTTTGACGAAGCACATCCCTGTCATTTTGTGTGTCTATATTTACTTTCTCATCAGGTCAACAAGTAATTTTATCGTCTGCTATTAAGCTAACATTCAAAGTATAGCGATTGCTAGAAATAGAAGCCAAATCTTTCCCAAACCACAATGTTTCATCTTTAACAGAATAAAAGGCATATTGCAAAGTATAGACTCTCGTATTAAAAGAGACGAGATGGTACTTAGATCATAGGTACACTTAACGGGGTCTGATCTCACGTTAGATGGGTACAATAGATGTACATATGGTAGGGTCTCACAAATGTAAAATTTCGATTAACCGAAATCATCCATGCAATTTGTAGACGAACAATCTCGCTGGGAATGATTAAAATCTAAAAACGATAATCAAGGAAGATAACTCTAATAATATCAATCAATCAAAACTTTTAGAAAATAACGAAGATCCAGATGGACGAAAAAATTCAAGAAGCGCATATACTTCGATCTTAATTAAATCTCAACGAAGCATATTCAGCTTAACTTCATGTAGAAATGATGAATATATCAATAAATAGCGGGAAGCTGATTGTTACTAATAACAATAGGGCTGTGGAAACGAACTGGGTACTAGACATTCGATATGCAGAATACTTGCTGGGGTAATAATAATAATAATAATAATAATAATAGATTTGCTTGTCAGTTGTTTGACCATAACCAGTTGAGCATGTCCCTTAGGAGCTGATGATATGTGCATCTCTGATCACGAGCAGAAGTAGTGGGGGAGCATCATAGCCATGTGTTGAGAGGGATTCTTTGGGGTTTGAATAATTCACCTCTGGAAACATGGGTGGTTCTTTCAACATCCTTAAACAACCCTTATTCAGGGACCTTTTGAGCAGGATGGGCTACTCAACCTGAAGAAATTTCTAACTGAGCCCCACCTGCAAGGTCATGCGCTGTTTATCTTGATATGAGATCACCATGTCGCGCACATATGGTTGTGATGCATGTGTCTGGTGTACCCTTATCAGACGGGTAGTCATGATGGGTATATTGGGCTTCGTATATTTTACCCCAGTGTCACTTTGATGGCATGCACTGCTCTCTCACTCAATAATAATAATAATAATAATGAAATTATTGTATACAGTGCTCAGGTGCACCGAGGGTATTTTCCCTCGGTCCTACTGTACGACCTGTTTTAACACTTGACCAGGGAGGTGTGTCTGTAGTGGCAATGTATCGTCTTAAGAAACCTGCACAGACTCAAGTTTGTGAGAAAGAGTGAGAAGTGGAGAAGTAAAATAGTTTTATATTAACAATGGATATTAGGAAAGGTACGAAGCAGAGCCGTCTTTAGCAGCATTATAGGCCTCTCGGGTAACTGAATGCACTAGGGCCTATAGTATTTATTTATTCACAGTAAAGCACAGCATACTTAGATCAGAACTGGGCTCCAGCATACCCATGCCTTTAAGACATCATTTTGGTATGAAGATCCCAACTTACCAGCCCGTTTGTTTTGTACGAAAGCTACAAACTGAAACCAAAAGAACAAGTGATTGCTGTTAGTTTTTGATAACGCACCTCAGCCCTGATTGAGCAGAATTAGGACGAAAGCGATTCCAGCTGTGACTATCTTGCATTTTGAACATACCGGACATAATTCAATACGTCCTTTTCTTTAAATCGCAGGTTGTGATTTGAGAAAATTTGGCTGCTATTTCTAGCAGGTTGAGCAAACGCACGAACACTCCCAGGCTATCACTCAGTTTGAATTTTTCTATAACAGTTTCTGTTTTTTGAAAACCAATAAAATGATGATTTTCTTCGTAATAATTTTCGTATGTAGGTGAGCTATAAACCTTGGTTTGTTGTTATTGAGCTTCGTCACCTATAATCGACCAGGCCTATATTTTCTGCTGTGATTGGCTTATGTCCCTCTCCACCTTAATCCAGAGTGTTAGTACGATCCTCAAAAAAGTTTAGTGTAACCATACACATCTAAATCTCGTTTACACTGGCTTGAATATATAAATGTGTGTGTGTGTGTGTGAGAAAAAGAGTGAAATAGGTAGAGTCTTTTTGACTTCTATTTCTAGCATGTTGGTACTTTTTTCCAGTACCGTTCAGTACGATTATATATTTTTATATATAATTATAAATCTATATTGATTTTTACCTCTATGGTTTTTAATTGCATACTGACCACTGATATTATTTTATAATAATAATTTAATCCTTTTATATATATGTATATATATATATATATTTGTATGTATATTCAGTCTTCTATAATGAAGCCATAAACACACATAAAACATTAAAGGTTGTATTTTTTCCCCTCTGAAGGTATTATACTCAGGTCATATGAATTTAATATTTACTGATTATTAATTTGCTGTTAATAATAAATAATTATTGACTTCCCATGAGTGGCTGTGTGGTAAGTAGCTTGCTTACCAACCACATGGTTCCGGGTTCAGTCCCACTGTGTGGCATCTTGGGCAAGTGTCTTCTGCTATAGCCTCGGGCCGACCAATGCCTTGTGAGTGGATTTGGTAGGCGGAAACTGAAAGAAGCCCGTCGTATATATGTATATGTATATATGTGTGTCTGTGTTTGTCCACGTAGCATTGCTTGACAATCGATGCTGGTGTGTTTATGTCCCCGTCACTTAGCGGTTCAGCAAAAGAGACCGATAGAATAAGTACTGGGCTTACAAAGAATAAGTCCCGGGGTTGAGTTGCTCGATTAAAGGCGGTGCTCCAGCAAGGCCGCAGTCAAATGACTGAAACAAGTAAAAGAGTTCGCATATATATATATATATATATACACACACACACACACATATATATATATATATATATATACATACATATATATGTACATACATACATATATATATATATATACACACACACACACACACATATATATATATATATACACACATATATATACATATAGGTGCAAGAGTGGCTGTGTGGTAAGAAGTTTACTTTCCCAACCACATGGTTCCAGGTTCAGTCCCACTGCAGAGCACATTGGGCAAGTATCTTCTGCTACAGCCTCAGGCTGATCAAAACCTTGTGAGTGGAGTTGGTAGACAGAAACTGGATGGGATCGACAGAACAAGTATTAGGCTTACAAATAATAAGTCCTGAAACAAGTAAAAGAATAGACTAGTAATTAGACTATGATCAGTCTGATATTTATGGGTTTTTTTTTGGGCTTTTGTATATGTACATACACTTATATATTTATACATACATATTAAATGACAAGGAAACACAAAGGTTATGTTATGAACTTCATTAGCTTACAGCTGTTTCTGCCATATAATGCAGTGCACTCAGAGCTCATTGTTTGTGCATCACCTTATCGTTTCTTCAGAGCTTGTCATTTATTTAATTTCATATTTTGTTCTGTACTCAACTGACGCTTTATTCTAAGTTTCAACACCAGGTTATTAGTATTAGGCTGGAGTTCTGATCTGAATGCTAACCGCAGATTGGTCTCCACTAAAGATGCACAAGAACCTGGTGGTGGTGGTGCTAAACCAAGAGATGACTTAAGTCTAATATCGATTAAGGGAGAATCCTTCTGACAAAGTTTCCAAATTTCAATCGTAAGGACACAGTCAACCTGAAGCTTTCATAGAAGATACTTGAGACTGAACCAAAAAAAGAGAAAAAAAAACTTAGTTGCAAGGTGAAGTTCTTTATCACATAGCCATGCATGTAGAAGTGTGAATACCTTGGAACAACAAAACATCATCATCATCATCATCATCATCACCACCAACATCATTTTCATTTAACATCAATTTTCCATGCTGGCATGGGTTAGATGATTTGACAAGGAGCTGTCAAGCTGGAGAGCTACACCAAGCCCCATTGTCTGTTATGGTATATGTTTTCTACAGCTGGATGCCCTTCCTAATTCCAACCACTTTAAAGAGTTTACAGAGAGCTTTGTACGTGGCACCAGTATGGGAGCCTTTTATGCATTTCCAGCACAAATTAAACAAAACTGGTAAAATGCTGACAGTAAACAATCTGAGATAGGGAATGTTGATTATAACTATTTCTTTACTACCCACAAGAGGCTAAACGTAGAGAGGACAAACAAAGGGATTAAGTCGATTACATCGACCCCAGTGTGAAACTGGTACTTAATTTATCGACCCCGAAAGCATGAAAGGCAAAGTTGACCTCGGCGGAATTTGAACTCAGAACGTAGTGGCAGACGAAATACCGCTAAGCATTTCCTCCAGCATGCTAACGACTCTGCCAGCTCAGATTATACCAAGTCCTTATATTCATTGGCCAATCAAGTAAAACTCTTATCAGATGATGCGGAGATTATTTACACCATTAGATGGCACACTGTCCAAAACAATAGCATTGGATGGTTAACTTGCTGACAAATCATTGATGTCATTATCAACATTTAATATCCATTTTCCATGCTGGCATGGGTTGGAAGGTTTGATAGGAGCTGGCACCAAGCTCCACTTGTGTTTTGAAAGGTTTCTATGGTTGGAAGCCTTTCCTAATGCCAACCCCACTTTACAGAGGGTACTGGATGCTTTTTACGTGGCACCAGCACAGGTGCTTTTTATGTTGTGCCAGTACAGGGTGTCTTGATACAAAATTTGGGATAGAGTATTGTTGTTCTTTTGACCCAAGTTAACTTTGACCAAGTTGATCTAGAATTGAAGCATTCCAGCCATGACAACTCCATTGTATTTTCAGACAATGTATTAAACACAACATTACCCAGTGTATCCTTTTTTAAGAGGATAAGAAGTGGTTGGAAGGTGGGGAATTTTGCTGCCATTTCTAACCAACTGGTTACCATACCTGTTCTTTACCTTAATGTAGGTGGCTGAACATTCCCCAAGAATCAGCATGACACAGTGTGACAATATGAGACCGTCCAATAGGCTTTAACAGTTTCCATCAACTAAATTTCATTTCTATTGCTACAGCATGACTGATTAATGAAGAAGTTTACAATCAATAAGTCACAAGGTCCCCCCCACCCAACAATGCTCAGCATTTTGGACAAGCAGCTTGTACCATACATAGCCTTGGATCATACCAAATTTTGTGCATGTGTGTGTGTGTGTGTGTGTGTGTGTGGTGTGTGTGTGTGTGTGTTTCCACTTATATGGATTTGGTGTAAGTACATTTAGAGCTTCTCTGATAAATGTTGCATTTTGGAAATCTGCAATGTTTGCAATCTCTATGGAATATGTATAAAAACAAAACAAATAAATGGAAAAAAAATCTGTTTAGTTTAAGACAGATGCTGGTACATTATTTTAAGGCCAGCGAGTGTCACAGAAATGTCAATGAATATTGATTTTCTAACGAGTCTGTTTATACATGTGATTTTTTTTTTTTTTATGACTGTGATATTGTATGTGAATATGTGTTAGTATGCATGACTTTTAATTTATTTAGCACCATTATCTTCAGTATCATCATCATCATCATCATTATTGTTATTATCCTCATGATCATCAGCAATTACAACAATTACAGTGTCATCGTTGTCATTTTCTTCATCACCCATTATCCCAATCAATGAAAATGTACAACATGCGACAGCATGATCCATCTTCTATGAAGGGTGACCAGGTTTGACTCTCTACCCACTAAAGTATCACCTATTTCTTTACTACCCACAAGGGGCTAAACATAGAGGGGACAAACAAGGACAGACATAGGTATTAAGTCGATTACATTAACTGGTACTTAATTTATCGACCCCGAAAGAATGAAAGGCAAAGTCGACCTCGGCGGAATTTGAAATCAGAACGTAACAGCAGACGAAATACCGCTAAGCATTTCGCCCGGCGTGCTAACGATTCTGCCAGCTCACCTTCATTTCCACCACCTTATAAGTGACAGAAGAGTTTGGTTATCACACAAATCTCCTGCTAATCTTTTCTGCCACATCACATGTCAAATTGGCTGGCTGAGATCATCAGCATTCTATCAATTCTGATGCCTTCAGTGTTTTGTTGTCTCCAAGAGTTTCCATATCACAGTGATACTCTCACACAGATTAAATAGTACTTTTATAAACGGAGCTAATGTTGCTGTTTTGCCTTAATTGATTTTTTACAATGAGAATCCAATAAAATTCTTATCAGAGCCATCTACATCAATTTGACCAATCCCAGAAAAGCAAGCAGATAATCTGTTTATATAATCAACAATTACAATAGCTACAGATAATTAGAGCTACTAATTTACATACTGTAAGTGTTAACACTTTATTTTAAATATCAACGGGGATCTCAGTCCACACAGGATCAAGGTATGGTATGATATATGTAACCTGTACAGTACCATTATAAGCAGGGTTAATTTAACTGTTTCTGGTTCCGGGTTCAGTCCTACTGTATGGTACCTTGGGCCAGTGTTCTCTACTACAGCCTCTGGCTGACCAAAGCCTTGTGAGTGGATTTGGTAGTCGGAAACTGAAAGAAGCTTGTCATATATATATACATATACGTGGAGGCGCAATGGCCCAGTGGTTAGGGCAGTGGACTTGCGGTCATAGGATCAAGATTTTGATTCCCAGATCAGGCGTTGTGAGTGTTTATTGAGCGAAAACACCCAAAGCTCCACGAGTCTCTGGCAGGGGATGGTGGTGATCCCTGCTGTACTCTTTCACCACAACTTTCTCTCACTCTTACTTCCTGTTTCTGTTGTACCTGTATTTCAAAGGGCCGGCCTTGTCACTCTCTGTGTCACGCTGAATATCCCCGAGAACTACGTTAAGGGTACATGTGTCTGTGGAGTGCTCAGCCACTTACACGTTAATTTCACGAGCAGGCTGTTCCGTTGATTCAGATCAACCGGAACCCTCGTCGTCATAACCGACGGAGTGCTTCCAATCCAAAATACATATACGTATATGTGTGTGTGTGTGTGTAATTTTGTGTCTGTGTTTGTCCCCCCAACATCGCTTGACAACCAATGCTGGTGTGTTTACATCCTCGTGACTTAGCAGTTCAGCAAAAGAGACCGATAGAATAAGTATTAGGCTTAGAAAGAATAAGTCCTGGGGTCGATTTGCTTGACTAAAGGTGGTGCTCCAGCATGGCTGCAGTCAAATGACTGAAACAAGTAAAAGAATAAAAGAAAAAAATAAACCTTAATCAGTTTTCGAATCTTATTGGATTCCCATCAGAGGCATCTGCATTTCAGCCTTCCTAAAACAACTCTCATCCACACACCTTAGACCAGTGGTTTTCAACCAGAGTTCCGCGGAACCTTAGGGTTCCACCAGTACAGTCCAGGGGTTCCGCAAGAAGTTACAAAACTGCTAAAATCGGCAGTAACTTTTAATTCTCCTGTGCAGATATGTGTGCATAAGACAATTAAATTATTGCACAGGGGTTCCTCGAGCCAGTGGAATGTTTCCTTGGGGTTCCGCTTCATCAAAAAGTTTGAAAAGCACTGCCTAAGACACTTCATACCAACATGAACTATCTTTATGATGAAGGACATTGAACAGAAATATCACAAAAAGGTGTGCTGGCAATCTAGTCACACTGACTGCAGTAAGGCACAGTCATTACGGGTATCATGGGAAAATGCAACATAGAAACGGAACCTTCAAAATATTTACAAATGCTATGCATCACAGTTCTTGATGATCTTCTATAGTGACCATACATATGACTTACAACATTGTCAAAGGTGAATCCCAGCTGTCTTAAAATTTTATTTGGCAAGAGGTGAGATGTGTGAATGAGTTGGCTGTTCTCAATAGTCTGCAAAGAGTTTAGGCACCAAAAGTGGCTTATTACAGGGCACAAGAAGAAAATTCAAGAAGGTTTGACACTGATTAGTTACTTAACCCTCTCGATACCAATCCGGCTGAAACTGACTTTGGCTCTCTAGTACAAATGTCTTGTTTTCATAAGTTTTGAATTAAAATTTTCCACCAAACCTTAGTCATAATTTATATTCCTAACACTAACTTAATGATAACTAAGTTATTTTATTAAATTCTTCGTTATATTTAAAGTAATTGAAAGAAACACAGAGCATCATCATCATCGTTTAGCATCCGTTTTCCATGCTAGTATGGGTTGGACGGTTCAACTGGGGTCTGGGAAGCCAGAAGACTGTGCCAGGCCCAGTCTGATCTGGCAGTGTTTCTACAGCTGGATGCCCTTCCTAACGCCAACCACTCCGTGAGTGTAGTGGGTGTTTTTTACGTGCCACCTGCACAGGTGCCAGACGAGGCTGGCAACGACCACAATCGGATGGTGCTTTTTACGTGCCACCGGCACGGAGGCCAGTCGGGGCGGTACTGGCAACGGCCACGTTCGGATGGTTTTCTTACGTGCCACCGGCACTGGTATCACAGCTACAATTTCCATAGGGTTAATAGACCAATCACATGAAACTACTGTGATTCAGCTGTGAAGCATAACTGGAACTGGTTACTAAGTATTTTGGTTAAGAATCCCTGCTACAAAATAAATCTGGCTTTTATTCACCCATTATGAGATTAACAGTTTTTCAATGCTAATTGTTCTGGTTGATAAGACGCTAGAAAAACAATGGTGTATAAGGCCTATTAGTCCTAATGGAGAACCTTATTGATAAATGCGACAAATTTAAAGCAACACAGGATATTGTTTCAGCTTAATATTAATATTCATTCGAATCTGAGTGATTTGAAGAGTTGAGTCAAGCCCCTGTTTATGGTTAGTCTGAGAATTTAAAGGAGTCACCATCTGTACCTTTTCTAACAAAATTCACAGCAACCGGTTTTCACCTATCATTGCTGTATGGCTTTGATTGAAATACAAGCATGGTATATTAGCTTCCTGGTGGGTTTTTGACAGACTAGAAATAGCCCCCAAGTCTCCTTTAAATTATACACCATGTCTTGAAGTAAAGGAAAACATATTGGATAATGTTGTCTTGGGTACACAGTTTTTGAGTTAGATATGGTTGGAATACATTTCATTATAGGTCTGGTGAATTAATCGCTAAGCAGTTAACTCATGATCTGAAATCATATAAAAATTCTGTTGAACTTAGTGGTGTGCAACCAGCTGAAGCACTCACGGTTGAATTGATGTTTTTACGCTCTTTTTCTTTATTTTTCTTTACTCATGTTTATGGTTTTTTTTTCGGTTTTGGATTTATATTTTTAATGTGGTTTTGCATTATATATATGTATCACATACATACGTGTGATATATGTAATTATTAAATCATCTAAATTTTTTATTAATAAAATGTAGGCGTAGGAGTGGGTGTGTGGTAAGTAGCTTGTTTACCAACCACATGGTTCCGGGTTCAGTCCCTCTGCGTGGCACCTTGGGCAAGTGTCTTCTACTATAGCCTCGGGCCGACCAAAGCCTTGTGAGTGGATTTGGTAGACGGAAACTGAAAGAAGCCCGTCGTATATATGTATATATATATATGTATGTGTGTGTATATGTTTGTGTGTCTGTGTTTGTCCCCTGCCCCAACATCGCTTGACAACCGATGCTGGTGTGTTTACGTCCCCGTAACGGTTCGGCAAAAGAAACAGATATAATAAGTACTAGGCTTACAAAGAATAAGTCCTGGGGTGAATTTGTTCAACTAAAGGCAGTGCTGCAGCATGGCCACAGTTACATGACTGAAAAAAGTAAAAGAGTAAGAGTAACTATTATTGAAAAAAAATTAGTTTATGAAGAATAAAAAAAGAAAGATAAACGAACGAAATATCTGGTAATCAGTTGGAATTTTCTCAAATATATTCTTAAATAAAGATCATAAAAATAGATTTCTAAATTATAACGAAATCGTCGCTTCTCGGTCCATTTTCTAAGAGTGAAGCAGAATATTCTTAAAGCCGCTTCTCTACTTTAAGCTGAATAGTTTAAAGGGAGATAACTACAACCAGCGTATGCTGTGACTAGATTTTACAAAACTTCGTCAAGCCAACAAAAGCCAATAAAGTTACTTTTACATGTCAGCAGAGTTTTTCTAGAAATACCGATCAAATTTCACTGAAATCATATTCTGTCTTCTTAAAAAAGGACACATTAGATAATATAAATAAATATACACACTATTATTACGAAAAAGATGAATGGTTATTGCTAAAACAGATCTGGTCATAAGATCTACTCAATCAAAGCTGATCTAGTACTTAGAAGCAACGATAAATAATTTTAACCTTTTGCTTCTTTTTTAGTATTTTATTTTATTTTATTTTATTTTCAAATGACTGAATTACATCGAGCAAATATGAATAATATCTACAGCGGAAATCTATCATATGCATTAAAAAAATGTTATCACTCAAGCCATTAGTTCAATAGTAATCTCTCGATCAACGTGATAAGTAAAGACTTGAAACTTGAAGTTTGTTGGAATTATTCAGTGTAACGAGAGATCCTCTTACGTGTTTGCATATATATATATATATATATATATGTAAACGGCAAAATATGATTTTAAGGAGATTTAGCTGATATTTCTAACAGGGTTTGCGAACACGTAAGAGGATCTCTTATATACCTATATATATATAGGTATGTGTGTGTGGTGTGTGTGTGTGTGTGTGGAGGCGCGTGGATTAGTGGTTAGGGTGTCAGCATCATGATCGTAACATTGTGGTTTCGATTCCTGGACCAGGCGACGCGTTGGGTTCTTGAGCAAAACACTTCATTTCATGTTGCTCCAGTCCACTTAGCTGGCAAAAATGATGGACTGGCGTCCCGTCCAGCTGGGGAACACATACGCCATAGAAACCGGGCCCATGAGCCTGGTTAGGCTTTAAAAGGGTGCATTTATTTTTATTATATATATATATATATAATATATATATATATATATATATTTATATATATAAAGGGTAAAATATGATTTTAAGGGGATTTAGCTGATATTTCTTATATATATATGTGTATATATAAACACTGAACAATGTTCTAAATTTGAATATGTACATAGTCTTGACTGAAAATGCTTTTGATCAATAGGTTTGCTCGATCAAATGTTTTTTGGGGCCAAACAATTTGAAACAGTGTGTAACGAGGAGTTTCAGCTTGACTTTTTTAATCTCAAAATATTTAACTGAAGGAGAAATATCAAATGGATCGAAGTCAGTAAAATACTGATATTTTTTTAAAGACTTTTCCTAACAGAAAAAGAGGAAAGTTGACCTCTGTCAGAATCGAATGATAATCTAGGTTAAAAAAAAAAAAAAAATCAAAACATTGAGCCAGTCCTCATTTTTACCGTTAGATTATTATGTAATGTTGGTGATGTCTTTCTCTGGTGGACTTTAGAGTTGTATGTGAATTGAAAGAGCATTCGAATTACGTCAAAATCTCGGCTCTCCCATATCTTGCTTGTAAAGAGATAGATTATCTCTGGTATCACTTTATTTACGTTATTTATGACAGGGGAGAAATATAAATCTGGACGTAACAAATGATAAGTTTTAAGTAGATATAATGATTAATTTCACGAGTAAAACAAAACAAATCTATATTGTGGTCCTTTGAAGGTAATGATAAAAAAAAAATGAAGAACCTTCCCCATAAAATAGCACTCAAATGAAAAGGCAAAGAAAGACGGGGTAGTCAAGGATAGAAAGACTTTGATGATAGATCTGTTCAATCAATATTGACCTGGGGTTAAGCAACAGCAACAATTAGATAAAACAAAAAGGAAAGAAAGAATTTTTTTTAATTTGGTGCCATGTTACTAATTATTGAAGTGAGAATTATATGTAACTAGTGCATATATAGTTAATACTTCTTTTGCTTATCAAGCTCCGAAGGCTTAAGAGAAAAGTCTAGCTTAGAGAGATTTGAACTCAGGACATCTCTCTCTATATAAAGCTGAAGTTGTCTGTGTATGGCAGGTTTGGTAGCCTTCAACTAACACTATCTCCTCCGAGACCCTGCAGCGCAAGTTGACCAAAATTGAGAATATGATGGAAGAAGGCTTGCTCTTCCTTCCGTAGAAGATAAAATTCAAATCGGACCATGTTAACACCAATAATTATTTACATCAAAAAGGTGCTTTTTTTTTCTATGAAAATCCCTATTTTTTACGATTTTCTTTTACTGCTGTGTCGCCATTTTTCGGTGTATTTCAATCAGAAAAATGTTGACTTAAAGAGAATAACAAGCTACATAATGCAAGATTTTTACTGTTCAAAAATTCCAATTCTAAAGGGTCGAAACAAACCGAGCAACGCCGGCCGATACTGCTAATAATTAGATAAAACAGAAAGGAAAGAAATAAAATTCTTTAACTTGGTGCCATGTTACTAATTATTGAAGTGAGAATTATATATAACTAATGCATATATAGTTAATACTTCTTTTGCTTATCAAGCTCCGAAGGCTAAAGAGAAAAGTCTAGCTTAGAGAGATTTGAACTCAGGGCATAATGTTATATAGCAAAAATTCATTTGGATCAGTTCTCTGCTATGTCTGCCACCAATATTCAGTAAAGGATAAAAGTTGCTTATGCAAGGGAGATAAATCAAATATTACTGCTGAAGCAGCTGTGTTTCTAACATTTTTGGTAAAATCCAGCACTTTATTCTCTTTTACTTGTTTCAGTCATTTGACTGTGGCCATGCTGGAGCATCGCCTTTAGTCGAGCAGATCGACCCCAGGACTTATTCTTTGTAAGCCTAGTACTTATTCTATCGGTCTCTTTTGCCGAACCGCTAAGTTACGGGGACGTAAACACACCAGCATCAGTTGTCAAGCGATGTTGGGGGGGGGGGACAAACACAAATACACAAACATATACACACATATATAAACATACATGCGACGGGCTTCTTTCAGTTTCCGTCTACCAAATCCACTCACAAGGCTTTGGCCGGCCCGAGGATATAGTAGAAGACACTTGTCCAAGGTGCTACGCAGTGGAACTGAACCCGGAACCATGTGGTTTGTAAGCAAGCTACTTACTACACAGTCACTCCTACACCTTTTTCTTTTTTTTTTTTGCATTTCTTCAACATATTACAATCACATGCATAATATAAGAAATTATAAATAATAAATGAGATGACTCAAAATTAATTTTTTTTTAAAGCAGATGAGCAAAATCTTAATACTCGAAAGAATACTCGAATTATTGAAACTAAATATTCTTCATTAAAATTTCATTACAATTACTTCGCGTTGACTAAGCACAGTCTTCTGTTTTTATGGAGTGTAGAAACAATGCGAACATCGGGAAATCAAAATACTCGATAAAAGTGGTAACTTGTGTGTGTGTGTGTGGTTGGGGGAGGGGAAATTCAAAGCTTATGACTCACCTTGTTAAACAGGCTAAAACAGAAAATTAATATTAGCCTCGAGTAGCTTAGGGATCTTTTCCTTTTGAACGGCACATGTCAACACAATTTCTAGTTAACTAAACACTTTAAAACTTCGTATACTGGTAGTATGTGTCAAAATAAAACATTTTTTCTCTTGGCTTTCTTGATAAAATTGTAATTCGTTTGTTTAACGTAGTTGTTTTAGTTTTAGAAGCAGCAAATGATTTTAGCTCAATTAGAGGCGATTCATTGGTTAAAATTCGAAAAATTAAACTACGTTAAACAAACGAATTACAATTTTATCAAGAAAGCCAAGAGAAAAAAATGTTTTATTTTGACACATTCTACCAGTATACGAAGTTTTAAAGTGCTTATTTAACTAGAAATTATGTTGACATGTGCCGTTCAAAAGGAAAAGATCCTAGCTTAGTGATTAGGGACGTTAAGTTCATGATCGTTAGATCGAGTGGTGACTCAAGCATTTCAATTCCCGTTGCGATCGGCTGAAAATGAGCACCCGTGGCACCCTAATAATAAAGTCGTGTTCAGAGGTGGGGAGGTGTCTTGTACACTTAGCCTAGATGCCTCTTCTTTCTTTCATCACACACACACGTAAACCTAAAAGGGAAATGAAAATTAACTTTTCGTTCTAATCAGTGTAACAAAAAATTTCGAAAATAATGTCATTTTACCTAGAAGCAAAAAAAAAAAAAAAAAACATCCCTGCTTTGGGTGGAATCGGTGTTAGAAGCTTTTACTTTTGCTAAAAATTTCACTTTCGATGAGTCGAAAACTTGAATTCCCGCCATTCATTCTAATGAAGCTAATACGAATTATGATATTGCAGAAAACATTAGCAGCGTACTGATGTGCCCTCTCTTAACCCATTAAATGCCAAATTTTTTTATTCATATTTTTGGGCTTTGCCAGGTGTCCTAGGAGTTAAAATAATATATGATATTTAAATTTTCCTCATATGTGAATTATTTTGGAAATTATGATAAATTCTTCGGTAAGTCCCAAATGGGGATCGCATATTTATCCTTTTCTATTCTGTGTGCGTAACTACGTTTTCGGCGTAACCCTAACCTGAACCCTAACCGCAACACTAAACGCGGGTGTGCGTATTCTTTACCTTCGCCTTTGGTCCCCACATCGTTTGACAAGTGCTGGGTTTTTTTTACGCTTTCGTAACTAGCGGTTCGACAGAGGTCGATTTGTTTGACTAAATACTTCAAGTCAGTGTCTCGGCATGGTCGCAGTCCAATAACTGAAGCAGGTAAAAGGAAAGTAACACACACACACACACACGGTACGCGATAATAATTGGTTAAATTGGCACTGGTTAAAAAGGCGCCAAATGCGAAATAGTGGCTCAACAAATTAAAAGTAATTGATCTTATTCAAGTAATTATGAATCAATTAATCTTAATAATACTAAGAGCTTTAACTACCTCACTTTGTTCAAGCTAAATTCAATTACGTTTTATTTTGTTGTGCTTTTATTTCACATTTTTTTTTTTACCATTTGTGCCTTTTCATCTCCACCATGATTTTTTCCCTCTACCTTAATAGTAATAATCCTGTCTCCTAAAGAAACGAGACCTGAAATTTTGGAAGAGGGGGAAGAGTCAATTACGTCGGTCCCAGTACTTAACTAATACTTATTTTACCAACTTCAAAAGGAAGAAAGACGAAGTCGCCCTTGGCGGAATTTGAACCCAGAACGTAAAGAATTTTGCCCAGCGTGCTAACGATTCTACCAGCTCACCGCCTTATATATACCATTATGAATCCAGGTAAAAAAAAGTTACAGGGAAGAAAGTCCCGGGGAAAAAAGTCACAGGGGTTTTGTCCGGATCCCATAAAATAATTGTGACTTTTTCCTAGCCAAAATTGTGACGTTATTACTTTGACCCCCCCCCCATGACGTTATTACAGGACACCGTCATGATTACTTTCATTCAAAGGCGGCGAGCTGGCAGAATGGTAAGTAGGTTGGACGAAATGCTTAGCGGTAGTTCGTCTGCCGTTACGTTCTGAGTTCAAATTCCGCCGAGGTCGACTTTGCCTTTCATCCTTTCGGGGTCGATTAAATAAATACTAGTTACGCACTGGGGTCGATGTAATCGACTTAATCCGTTTACCAGTCCTTGTTTGTCCCCTCTGTGTTTAGCCCCTTGTGGGTAGTAAAGAAATAGGTATTTCGCCCGTCGTTACGTTCTGAGTTCAAATTCCGCCGAGGTCGACTTTGCCTTTCCTCCTTTCAGGATCGATAAATTAAGAACCAGTTTTGTACTGGGATCGATCAAATTGACTGGCACCTCCCCCCAAATTTCAGGCCTTGTGCCTATAATAGAAAAGATGATTACTTTCATTCAAACACACATAAACATAATTTTTGCCCTTTAGCCGTTCATCCACTTTCATTTAGCTGAAGAATCAAGATGAGATGGTCATTCTAGGCATGACCATCCATCTTATACCCAAACAGTTATCTAGAACAGTATTAATGTTTTTCGTTTTAGTATGAAACTTTATTTGAGGGAGATTTAGGTGCCATTTCAACTAGGTCAAACATCCACGACGAAGCTTCCTCATTGGCTAGTTTCGTTTCGATGAAATGGCTTAAGAAGTCGTTACGGATTGAATTTAGACTTGCTGCATCAACTACATCCGAGAGTAAAATAAAATTACATAGAAGAGATTTCTTTTTATCGTTAATCATCGATTTCTTTTGATCAGAAACAAAGCCATGGTAATTTTTAGAGGAGTGGTTACAGTCGATTAAATCGATTCTCTATATTTATATCGATCCCGGAGAGAGGGTGGGTACAAGACGAAGTTTAGTTTGCATCCATTTTTAACTGAAAACTAAACGGGATGAAATACTGAAATACATTTTCTCTTCATCCTCGTTGTCTGATCATTAGCGATATATATACTGAGCCAACAACCCGCTTTCGAGTCTCGTATTTGCCGCTAATGATCTTAACGCTTGCTTTTAGTTTTCTACAACTCTCAGATGTCATGACAATGCATGAAATAATTATCAAGAACTTAAGGTTAGCAAAAACATTTGCTGACCTTAATCCATGACATGGTTGTGATCCTCATTTAACTTTATCTGTAGAGAAAAAGAAAAAAAAAACCCACTTCACTTCACGCAAATATATTCGCCGTCCTCAACAAATTTATGGTTTTGTCCCATCTTTATGTAGTAAATCAATTTTATCACTTGTAACAGAGCCATTCCATAATTCATGCTTCGTCGAGTCAATACGTCTCGCTGACACTGGTCCGGTCCAATTCACCGCTATAAACAGCAGGATTATTTCATAATTGAAGAATGCTGTGATTTAAAGTCCAACTGGGCGCGCGTGTGAGTGAGAGAGAGAGAGATTTAGACTGTTGTTGTTCTTGTCATGAACGGTAGATGGTTAGATTGAAATAGAATTGAATCTCAATTATACATCAATCGGTTTTCCGTTATGTCTGAAATATGGATTTCTTTAAAATAGACTAAGGGTTACAAGTACTATAATGAAAAAAAAATCCTAAAATTTTTGGCTAACATGCAGTTTACTGTCATCAAAAAGTGAAAATAAACTGTCCTTAAAAGTGAAAGTAAATTGAGTTAAGAAAGTTGAAGCGATGACAGTGACATACCATAATTTAATAAAACGCGTTTGATATCCAATGGGTAGGCCAGTGCTTTTCAAACTTTTTGCTGGAGCGGAACCCCAAGGAAACATTCCACTGGCTCGAGGAACTCTTGTGCAATAATTCAATAGTCTTATGCACACATATCTGCACAGGAGAATTAAAAATTACTGCCGATTTTAGCAGTTTTGTAACTTCTTGCGGAACCCCTGCACTGTACTGGCGGAACCCTAAGGTTCCGCGGAACCATGGTTGAAAACCACTGGGGTAGGCAACAGACGTAGGTCAATCTTTCGCTGAATTTCGCTGATCCAAACGGTGACAACATCCATACACATGCTTTTAAGAAGGCGTTGGATGCTCGCCAAGAAGAAACTTAGGCGGCGATGTGGGATTAGTAATGATCTATTTACATCGTATCTCCATGAGCATGTGTGGCGAAATAAATTTCGAGATCGTGGAAAACTATTAACGAATCTAATTTCGTGCATCAGTGGCTTATGCTTTCCTGTAAAAGCGATTGTTTTCATATTATATACAATATGGCGATCTTTCGGTACAAGTACAAAATCTGCCAATTATAAACCCACGTGGGTTTATTTACATTTCTGAAGAAAAAAGAAACCCTTTTCCCCCACCCCTAACCCTAATCCCACATTTATAAAAAAAAAAACTTTACGGAAAGTGACGATCTTCTTCGAATGTAAACAAACAGACTTGATAGTTATGGTACTTGTACCGAAAGATCGCCTAAAAGATATATACTGGTTACATGAAATTATGGGATGTCCTTCCGGTTTCTATCACAACATACCTTCATTTTTTAAGGACTATGCTAACCAAATATTTTAGTTCTCGTTTTTTCCAACCGTTGTAGAATGAGATGCAAATTTTATGCCATCTTTGAAAGATGAAACAGAATACTGTAAGACACGAGTGTTTTTTTTGTTTTTCCTGCCAACCTTCTCTTCTTTTAATTTGTGAACTACAAAAAGAAATACGTAAGGCATTCTTTTTTGTCAAGGCCGTATATTTTGAGGGAGAGGAGATAAGTTTAAAATGCACGTTTTATGAAGTGACTTTGCTACAACCAAGAACTGAAATTGGTATCCGCTTGTCTGAAGCATACTTTTTTAAAGGTGTTTTGCCACTTTTAAACGAATTACGAGCAATCCTTTGGTGTTGACAGACGACGTCATTCACCCACGTGGAGGCGCAATGGCCCAGTGGTTAGGGCAGCGGACTCGCGGTCGTAGGATCGCGGTTTCGATTCCCAGACCGGGCGTTGTGAGTGTTTATTGAGCGAAAACACATATAAGCTCCACGAGGCTCCGGCAGGGGATGGTGGTGATCCCTGCTGTACTCTTTCACCACAACTTTCTCTCACTCTTACTTCCTGTTTCTGTTGTACCTGTATTTCAAGGGGCCGGCCTTGTCACTCTCTGTGTCACGCTGAATATCCCCGAGAACTACGTTACGGGTGCACGTGTCTGTGGAGTGCTCAGCCACTTACACGTTAATTTCACGAGCAGGCTGTTCCGTTGATTCGGATCAACCGGAACCCTCATCGTCGTAACCGACGGAGTGCTTCCCATTCACCCACACGACCTTCCCTCATGACATAGATATAGGCTGTGCTGTTACGTCCTAAGTTCAAATTCCGCCGAGGTCGACTTTGCCTTTCATCCTTTCGGGGTCGATTAAATAAGTACCAGTTACGCACTGGGGTCGATATAATCGACTTAATCCGTTTGTCTGTCCTTGTTTGTCCTCTCTGTGTGTTTGTTGCCCCTTGTGGGCAGTAAAGATTTATGATGTCTCTCTTCATACTGACATTCTGGAGACGAACACCGAAGGATCGCCGAATTACATATTATTGTATTTTAATAAAGTTGGGAATTAGAATTCGATTCCTGTCAACGGTGTATCGGCCTCAGTACATGACTAGGAAGTCTTTCCCATGACTGGTTCTTTACTTTATCGATGTTGGAAAGATGAAAGGCGAAATTAATCTCAGAACTTAAAAGAGACCAGATCGTAAATGGCATTTTGGCCAACGTCCTAACGATTCTGCCAATATAGTCATGGTAGATATTTTCCTTTGTTATATGCACGAGGCAGTATTGCCCGGCGTTGCTCGGGTTTGTTTCGACCCTTTAGAATTGGAATTTTTGAAAAGTAAAAACTTAGCATTATGTAGCTTGTTATTCTCTTTAAGTGAACATTTTTCTTGTTGAAAATACACCGAAAAATGACGACACAGTAGTCAAAAAATCGTAAAAAATAGGGATTTTCATAGAAAATAAGCACCTTTTTGATGTTAATAATTTTTGGTGTTAACATGGTCCGATTTGAATTTTGTCTTCCACGGAAGGAAGAGCAAACCTTCTTCTATCATACTCTCAATTTTGGTCAACTTGCGCCGCAGAGTGTCGGAGGAGATAGTGTTAGTTGAAGGCTTCCAAACCTGCCATATACAGACAACTTCAGCTTTATATATAGAGAGAGATTGAGTATCTGTCTGTTAGTTCTACTTTGGTAGATCAATGGCATGGGGATTGCCTTTCATCCTTTCGGGGTCGATAAATTAAGCACCAGTTACGCACTGGGGTCGATGTAATCGACTTAATACCTATGTCTGTCCTTGTTTGTCCCCTCTATGTTTAGCCCCTTGTGGGTAATAAAGAAATAGGTATGCGGAAATATGGTGTTTTTTTGGTCAGTATTGAATCTTCCATATTACAGTCAACGTTCTGCGCGAGGCCTTTCTATTTCAGTTTGCATCAATGTGGCCTACGACTTAAAAGGTGATAGGAAATTTGTCAGTACTTACATATGACAGGAAAAGCCATTTTTGTATGGTAAAATCATCTGAGCTTTGAGTTGACATTGATGCGGTTTAGCCCCAAGGCAACACCGATGGAGCGAACTTACGATCAAAAGTATTTCTCTTATGATTGTCCCCGTCTTTTTAGGGATATGAAGTAATACATAATTTAATGTGCACTTTGATTAAAATTGCATTGTATGATTTGAATAAGGTTTGGCTGCTGTTTCTAGTAAGGCATGTGACTACGTTAAAGCGTTCTCATTGGCTATAGGTTTCTGACCCTCATGAATTTGTTTTTACCTATTTCGCGTATGTGTGTGTGTATGTGTGTGTGTGTATACATGTGTGTGTACGTGTGTGTGTGTGTACGTGTGTGTGTACGTGTGTGTGTACGTGTGTGTGTGTGTGGGTGCGTGCATTTATGCATATTACTGCCAGAGGTGTATATCGCTTTCTGTTTGAAAAATATGGATCTTTTCTGTTTCAAAGATCCCAAAATATTCTTTTCTTTTCTACTCCAGGCACAAGGCCCGAAAGTTTTTGTAGGGAGGGGGCCAGTCGATTATATCAATATCAGTGCGTAACTGGTACTTATTTAATCGACCCCGAAAGGATGAAAGGTAAAGTCGACCTCGGCGGAATTTGAACTCAGAACGTAACGACAGACGAAATACCTATTTCTTTACTACCCACAAGGGGTTAAATACAGAGAGGACAAAGAAGAGCAGACAAACGGATTAAGTCCATTACATCGATCCCAGTGCGTAACTGGTACTTAATTTATCGACCCTGAAAGAATGAAAAGCAAAGTCGACCTCAGCGGAATTTGAACTCAGAACGTAAAGGCAGACGAAATACGGCTATGCATTTCGTCCGGCGTGCTAACGTTTCTGCCAGCTCGCCGCCCTAAAGATCCAAAAATATTGCCTGATATGGCAAGTTCGAGATGATTATAATTTAATGATTAGACCTAATAACACTGAAACTCGTCAATAAAAAAATATTTTCTGTAAAAATAATCCTTGATTTCTTGAAACTGAGTATCAAACGGGTTTAAAAGAATAAGTTTCCTTAGAGAATCGTTTTAAAATGTCTCTCTTTTTTCCCTTTTTCACCATATAAAAAGGTTATTTCAGTTCACTAATCAGATTTCTACGTATGTCATTCAGTGCAATACCATTTACCTGAGACTTGGTCTTGCAAAAATGTCGGATGTCTTCAATGGAAGCAGATTATTCAGATTATGTTTTAAGCTTACATATTGTCATAACGATCCAGCCAGCTCCGAAAGTATTGTTACAGAACGTATTTTTTTTCTTTCGGAAATGGACTTGCTTTGTAAGTGACTTGATCCGAGATCGTAAATGGAAAATGGAATTTGTTGTAGAAGGCTTATGTTAGCCATTTGAAGCAAACTTACAATTTCATTCACGTTTGTTTTATCTTTTGATTGCATAATGTGCCAAAGTTTCATTATCCGTCTAACGACCGAGTCACAGACACAATTTTACTGCATCATTACGACAGAGACCAGGTCGTAAATGTAAAATGAGGATATTTTGCATCTAGTGATTTGGAAATACTATCAAGAAATATAACAAAAGTGAATGTAGCGATATACGTATATATTTCTTTACTGCCCACAAGGGGCTAAACATAGAGGGGACAAACAAGGATAGACAAACGGATTATGTCGATTATATCGACCTCAGTGCGTAACTGGTACTTAATTCATCGACCCCGAAAGGATGAAAGGCAAAGTCGACCTCGGCGGAATTTGAACTCAGAACGTAACGGCAGACGAAATACGGCTACGCATTTCTCCCGGCGTGCTAACGTTTCTGCCAGCTCCCCGCCTTGTAGCGATATGCGTATAGGTTTTATAAATGGCAACCAGGACTCTTCCACGATCTATAGAATTTTCAATTTACTTGGATTATGTAGAATGCTTTTACTGAAATATTTTACATGTTTCAAGTAAGTTTTAAATAATTCAGAATTTTGAGGGATTTTGTAAAATAATAAACTTCGTTATGATAAAGATGCTGTTTAGAATATTCGTGCATAAAATTATGATTGAGGGTTTTAATTTAAATATGAACACTTTAACACAAGCATTGTTTTTTTTCTGTATTGCCCACAAGGGGCTAAACACAGAGGGGACAAACAAGGACAGACAAACGGATTAAGTCGATTACATCGATCCTAGTGCGTAACTGGTACTTAATTTATCGACCCCGAAAGGATGAAAAGCAAAGTTGATCTCGGCGGATTTGAACTCAGAACGTAACGACAGACGAAATACCTATTTCTTTACTACCCACAAGGGGCTAAACACAGAGGGGATAAACAAGGACAGACAAACGGATAAAGTCGATTACACCAACCCCAGTGCGTAACTGGTACTTAATTCATTGACCCCGAAAGGATGAAAGGCAAAGTTGACCTCGGCGGAATTTGAACTCAGAACGTAACGACAGACAAAATACCTATTTCTTTACTACCCACAAGGGGCTTAAACACAGAGGGGATAAACAAGGACAGACAAACGGATTAAGTCGATTACACCAACCCCAGTGCGTAACTGGTACTTAATTCATTGACCCCGAAAGGATGAAAGGCAAAGTCGACCTCGGCGGAATTTGAACTCAGAACGTAACGGCAGACGAAATACGGCTACGCATTTCGCCCGGCTTGCTAACGTTTCTGCCAGCTCGCCGCCTTTAATGACGTTTCATGTTAATGTAAACAAAATATTGCATCCTGTTTAAACGACATGCTTAAAATGATTCAAATGTGTCTCAAGTGTAATCGGATATTAAACGATCGTTTAGGGAAGTAGCTATTTAAGAAGAATATATTTTCTTCTGATGGACATTTAAAAGTTGAAAGTAAGGATTTTCCTCCAGATATACAAATATGGAATTGATATTTTACTGAAATAGTTTGTCATTTGCACTTGAAATTGGGGGGCGTACCTACACAAGTGTGTCTCTAACTTTGGTTCATCATAACTTTCAGAAAAATGGGTATTTTTAATGACATTCTTTGCAAATATTTCAGATGGTGTCGATTCCGACTGTAGCGGGATTTGTTGGGAAAAGAATTTTCCGAGGAGTTTTGGGAAAATTCACACGAGTTGGATTCGTTTCTTCATAACTTTCGGAAAATGGTTATTTTATGAAATTTTATACAAATACATTTCAGATGGTGTAAATTTTAATTATATTGGAATTAAAAGTGAATAAAAGGAAATTGGTGGGCATCACAAGTTTTTTTTATAAAATTTCAAGTTTCATGTTATGTGTGTTAGTATATGTGCGCGCGCCCCCACTTCTTTCACTTTAAATTCCGATCACAATCTACAACATCTGAATCTACAATCACCAGCTGAAAGATATTTGTAGAAAATTTCATTTAAAAATACCCGTATTTCTGAAAATTACGATGAAACAAAGTTGACTAAAGTGGATTTTTTAAAAAACTCTCTTCCCCCTTCCCCTACACCTTTTTTCCACAACAAATTCTAATATAATCGGAATCTACATCATCCGAAGCGTATTTGTAGAAAATTTCTTTAGAAAATAACCATATTTCTGAAATTTACAAGGAAACAAAGATGGCGAATCGCACTTATGTTGGTATGCCGAAAGTGGATATAGCGTTGGTTACATGGAATTTGTTTCATTTACTAATAAATAAACCGACATGTTGGTCTTAAAAATGCTAAGATTTCTTTTTGAATAGATAAATAAATAAAGAATAAAATAAAAATAAGAGAAGTTTTGCACTCCAGTCAAGAAACAGACGATAAAAATAACCCATAGCAGACGACCGAAATTTTATCAACACAGTGTCTTGTTTATACAATCTTTTACTTGTTTCATTAGACTCGGCCATGCTGGGGCACCGCATTGAAGGATTTAGTTCAGTGTTTCTCAACCACTTTTTACCTGTGGTTCGTATTTGACTCTACTGGACCCTTATAGCTATTTGATGCTTTAAAAAATCTCACTATATTTTATATACTAGGGATTGTATAAAATGTTGTTAGAGTACGTAGTGGGTTGTAGAAGAATAACCGATTCATTGCACAAAAAGGTGGCACGCAGTGGGACTGAACCTGGAACCATGTGGTTGGTAAGCAAGCTACTTACCACACAGCCACTCCTGCGCCTAGATCACTTTTACCTTTCTTCTCCTTATGAGATCGATATCAAATAGCAAACAAAAAGCTGAGACCAGTGTAATGGACTCAACTCGTCGTGACAGTGTCCCAGTATGACCGCAACTCAGTGACTGAAATCAGAACCAGAATAAAAGATAATTCATTCCATAACCTCTCCTATTTCTTTACGATAAAGTAACAATACCTATTTCTTTACTACCCACAGGGGGCTAAACGCAGAGGGGACAAATAGGGACAGACAAAGGGATTAAATGCGTAACTGGTACTTAATTTATTGACCCCGAAAGGATGAAAGGCAAAGTCGACCTCGGCGGAATTTGGACTCAGAACGTAACGGCGGACGAAATACGGCTACGCATTTCGCCCGGCTTGCTAACGTTTCTGCCAGCTCGCCGCCTTCCTTTACGATAAAGTAACAATACCAGTTTGCTGGACATTGTTGTAGAGCTGAAAAAAAGATAATTTCTACTCTTCTCCTCTGGAAGCCATCTACTCGCAATACCAGAGGGCGCACACTCTCCTACCCTGATGTAATCTCCAGGGATACAGGCATCCAGCAACAGGACCTCCGTAATGCCATGATGGACCGTGAAGTCTGGCGTAGCATGGTAAATTCCATTGTCTCGACCACGGTCGAACAATGATGATGATGAACAATACCTTCTTTGGGTACATATTCAAAGCGCTGACTTACAGAGAGTTAAGTGTTTTGAATATGGACGCTGAATAGCGCCATGAATAGGACACGAACCGAGTCATTGGTCAAGCGTGTGATCCTATTTTGTGGTACCTTATATTTCGAAATGAATTCATATTTGGAAATACTGAGTTTATATAGTCAAAAGAAGGCTCTTGAATTTACTAGTATTGTGTTATCATTACGACTGAAACTTAACCATATGTCCTATTTTTACGTGTTGTATAAAATATATACTTGCGTATATGCAAGTTAGTATTCGTGTATTCATTTATTTACGCATGCATTTATATGTATTTCTAGGAAAAAGGTCAAAAGCATTATATTGTCACAGATTTCCTTATCTATTTCGAAGTTAAGTAAACTGTTTAGGATATGTAACCTTTAAGTGTTGAGAATAAACGAAATCTTATTTTAAAAATATGCGTGTTGTCTACGTTGCAGAGTTATTGAGCTTTCGGTCTTATGTATGGTGTGAGATAATATCCTTTTGCCTGTTAGGAGATCGAATCAGTTGACTAAATGCAAGGTTCCATATTGTTTACAGAAAATAATCTTGAATTTCGTCATAGGAAATGTTTGTAAATAGGTTAACATTGTATGTTTATAAATGGGTTAAAACCATAAAAATGAAACGGCCTTCTTTTTTTTTAATCTATTACTAATCGCATGTCATTTAACTCACATATATTCAACCATTTAAAATATACTTTTAATCACTTTATCCATGACGTTTAAAATATTTTATTACTTATTAGTTTTATTTAAAATATTTTATTTCTTTCAACGACTATCAAAGTTATTAAAAATTATATTGCAAAAATGTTTTACTTTACTAGATACTATTTCTTACACATAAAGATGCTAATGCATAAATATTTATACAACCAAAATCCTAAACAGCCTTTTGGGTCAACTTTAATATGATAGTAAAATCTTGACAATTCCAATTAGATACATTGTAATACAGTAATTCCTCGACTATCGCGGGTGTTCCGTTTCAAACCCCACAATTTTAGGTGAAAATCCGCGAAGTAGAAATAGTACTCTTTCTCTTTTACTCTTTTACTTGTTTCAGTCATTTGACTGGAGCACCGCATTTAGCCGAGCAAATCGACCCCAGGACTTATTCTTTGTAAGCCTAGTACTTATTCTATCGGTCTCTTTTGCCGAACCGCTAAGTTACGGGGACGTAAATACACCAGCATCGGTTGTCAAGCAATGTTGGGGGCGACAAACACAGGCACACAAACATCTACACACACACACACACACACACACACACACACATATATATATATATATGACGGGCCTCTTTCATATATATATATATACATATATACATATATACGACGGGCTTCTTTCAGTTTCCGTCTACCTAATCCATTCACAAGGCTTTGGTCGGCCCGAGGCTATAGTAGAAGACATTTTCCCAAGGTGCCACGCAGTGGGACTGAACCCAGAACCATGCGGTTGGTAAGCAAGCTACTTACCACACAGCCACTCCTGCGCCTACGTATATATATATATATTTTTTATTTTTATAATTTGTATATATTTATTTTATGATAAATGCAAAACAACACCACGGAGGAATCGACATAAGCTTAAATAATAAACCGCGATAGGTGAACCGCGATAGGTGAACCGCGATATGGCGAGGGATTACTGTACTGTTATTGCCTATCTTTACACGAAATTTAAAGCTTACGCTTTACAACTTACATTTACTGCATTTACTGTCTTTCTATCTTTAAACCTTAATTCACTTCTCTGTCACTTCCACTGCCATAACAATATTGTTATTGCAGCTATATACAATATTGTTGGCTAAGCAGCCCATCGTTGCCGGGCAATTTTTACAATAGAATGTCTTATTAAAATTTTCGTTTATTTTAACCAGACCATGCCTTCCCCGACAGATAGGCCTCTTGATCAGGACAGATTTATGCAATTTTTTGCTGAAAAACTTCGTTGAGAATGTTTTTTTTTTCTTTTTTGAGGAAATCAGTGCCCCTGAACAAGTCTGTGCTAGCTGATGTTTGTCGTTCACTCTATTACAGTAGTTTTCAACCAGGGTCTTATGCAATTTCTAATATTTAATAATAATAATATCATAGGATCTTTAAATGTCGAATAGGTATGATGGTTCACCTGAATAAAATAGGAATCAAAGGGGTCCATAGGCAAAAACTGAGTTAAGAACCAATGCTTCAAAATCTTAACCAGTTTCTTAAGATGTCGAAGCCAGTAGCATTATGGGAGGAGATAACAAACAGTTGAAAATCTGACAAAATTTTTTGCTGCAAAGTATCTTGAAAAACTTGGTACCAAACGATTCTAATTTTATCTTTAAAACTCAATCACTGACGTTAATTAAGTAGTTATGTTAATGGTTTAAATCTCTTGATCATGCTTCTCTGCCTTATTAAATATGTTGCCAAATTGGAACACTTACATTTTTTGCCTTCAAATAAGTGTTTCCATTACACATGATCATACACAAGACCAGATTAATCCAACTTGCGAGAGCAGCAGATGCTACGGGTCTGGCACTAAATGCTTTCATGCAATCAATTTCGATTCCGTGTTTCTGCACATCTTCTATTACTATGCTTCTATATTACCGTCGATTTTTATGGTTTGATATGCTTTAAATTAAACAAATTGGAATAATCAAATTGAATGGCATTTGTAAATGGACAAATTTATTTAATTTTTGTCAGGTGTTGCTTCATAAACCATGCAATTCTATTTCTCTATTTCGATGCATCTCTAACACAAGATGTACAATTGTGCTTAATAATTATTCTCAGGAATAAAATCAGTTGAATGATTCATATTATTATTAATGTATTGTTCGCGTGTCGGATTTTCTACTATATATTCCGCTATGTAATCTTCTGCTATCAGGTTAACAAGATGTTTAAATATAGTTACATTTTCAAGGTTAGATCACAAAAACTAATTTACATTATATTATGAAAGAATTTTCCAAACATGTCCCAGGAAAGAATCTTCACCTGGAGCATTTAAGTTGCTTACGTAGCAATACTATTGGGTCATTCCATAAATAATGCGGTTTTTAAATCTTTTATTTTTCAAATTTAAGATAAACAAAGTTCTTTTTTAATCTAAAACATAATCTCCTTCATTTTCTACAATGCTCTTCCATCTATCTGGTAGACTTGCAAGGCCCCTCTTCCAAAATTCACTTGTCCGTGACGAAAAATACTCCTCCTGTACTGTTCTGACCTCGTCTACAGAATTCATATTGTTTCTCTCCAAATGATTTTGAAGGCTGCGGAATAAACGATAATCAGATGGGGCAATGTCCGGCGAATATGGTGGGTGGGGCACTGTTTCCCATTCAAACTGCTCCAGCCTTTGGAATGTCATTTTCGCTGTATGTGACCGAGCATTATGTTGGAAGAACACCTTTCACCTTGAAACCAAAGATGGTCATTTTACTTCTAGCGCTGACTCGAATGATTGGTTGAATGACCAAATCCAAGTTTCTCTGCGAGTTCTTCAACAATTACGATGGGATTTTGTTCCACCAAGGTTTGCAGGACGTCCTCGTCGAGCTCTACAGATCATCCAGGACGTGGTTCGTCTTCTATGAAGTAGTTTCCGGCTCGGAATTTCTGGAACCACTGTTGACACTGGCTTATGCTTCTTGTCCAATTCCCATATACTGCATTAATATTCCTCGCATTTTCCGTTGCGTTGTTGCCTTTATTAAACTCATAAAGCAAAATATGCCGAATATGCTCCTTTGTCACTTCCATTATAGCTTTGAAAAAATAACTGTTAAAATCAAATTGCACTCTTCAAAACTTGCATTAATAAGAACAAGGTAAAATTACTACCTGCTTTTATAGCAAGTTGATGCAGGTTATTTATCCCATTTAATGAAGGTAATGAGAACCCACATACAAAAAGTTGGGATCTTTACCTTTTGACCGACAGATTTAAAAATTAATTTTTTGCGACTAAACACATCTAACCCTAACCCTAAAACCTTAAAGCTAAAACCACAGCTGAATACACGTCATTGATTGGTTGAAATTAGCGAAATACGACAACTTTAGAAAAAATTAACTTCCAAAATACAGAATTTTCTCAACAACGCCAAGAGTAAAAGATGTTTTATGTGAGACATTCTACAAGTATACGAAGTTTCAAAGTGTTTAGTTACAAAAAATTATTTTTTAAAATCTGTCAGTCAAAAGGTAAAGATCCGAAAGTTGAACTACGACGATTTCCAGACTTCTTAGATTTTCTTCCAGGACCATTACACTAAAATAGCGTGCTCTCTGATTTACTCAAATACATCATGGTCATTATGTACAGGATACAAAGTTACTTTGATAAAATATAAAACAAAAACCTCATCGAAATTAATTACACATTTTACTATATAATATAATGATTTTGTACATGAATTAATGAACGTTTATCTAATTATGAAAAGAGGATGAAGGGGTTTAGAATTGCAGCAGTGTCGTTCTTAATTATTTGTAGTTTATACGTTACGAATTTGGCACAAAATAATTTTCTCAACGAAGACATGACATGTCTATGGTTAAGTGTTTGTGTATGTTATGTCATTAACTTTGTTGCGGACGCCCAAATAATTATTCTTGATCACTCCGTACATCATTACTGTAGTCTGTGTATTAGAATCTATATAATAAAGATGAACGTGTGTGTGCGTGCGTGTGTGTGTGTGTGTGTGTGTGTGCGTGCGTGCGTGCGTGTGTGCGGCGCGCGTGTAAAAGGTTACAGAATCTGTATGAAAGCTAAAAGCTAATTCTTGTGTAAAAATTTACGCCGAAGACAATGGAAATGGTTCCGACTCACTACGTGCTCTCCTAAGGGAGCTATGGGGCCCCTTTCCCTACATATTAGACATGCCCCAGTTCCCAAATAAATGACCAGTCTAAGGGAGATAACTAAAGTATTATAATTTATTGAACTTGAGTATTACAACAAACAAAATACAAATAGCTTTTCTTACATTGACAATGGTTGTGCTAAAGAGCAATCATGACTTCAAAGAACATTACTGTGGACAATTCAAATGAAAGACCCGAGAAAGTTCTACCAGGAAATGAACGTACTTACAAGTCTATAAACTCTGTTGTTAACGTCTAGTTGAATTCTAATTAAGCTCGTTGGGACACAGGGAACTCCACCTCATTTTCTTCGATTGAAAATAAGCGCTTCAATCATACCTCTGCAGAACTTTTCTCAATCAATGCTGTGCAATGGCACAAGACTTGTTGTGAAGAAATTAACGATAAATGTCATAGAGGCCAAAATAATTTCTGTTTGTGGAAAAGGCGATGATGTTTTTATTCTACGCTTATCTTTAATACCTTCCAGTAAGCCCTTCGAATTCAAACTACTTCAATTTCCATTACGTCTGTCTTTTGCGATGTCCATTAATAAGTTCCAAGATGCAACTTTGAAAGCCGTTGCTTTGCAATTAGAGAAGGGCTGTTTTTCACACAGTCAGTTATATGTTGGGGCTCCAGAGTGAGGAGCAACGACAGTGGAGGCGCAATGGCCCAATGGTTAGGGCAGCAGACTCGCGGTCGGAGGATCACGGTTTCGATTCCCAGACCGGGCGTTGTGTGTGTTTATTGGGCGAAAACACCTAAAGCTCCACGAGGCTCCGGCAGGGGGTGGTGGCGATCTCTGTTGTACTCTTTCGCTCCAACTTTCTCTCACTCTTTCTTCCTGTTTCTTGTCCCCGACTTCCTACGCAACCGCTGAGCCTTGATGCGCATTCATCCATTCGTCGATGCTCTCGGTGTCGGGAGTTGACCTGCTTTCTCTTCTGCAGGTCTTACGAATAGCAAAGGACCACGTTTCGGACTTCTCCCGAGAGGACGAAGACCGCTTCGCTCAACGGCGCTCGCTCAACGGCGCTTGCTCAACAGGAGCAACGACATTGTTTTCATTTTCGCCCCTGCTGGTAAAACCCGAAACATTATCTATAAGGAAGTTTTTAGCATGGGATCGACAAACTAAACTTTGCAGAATGTATAATATCTTAGAATTGATATTGTCAACATCACACTATATTTTTCTAAGAAAAGCTATTTGTATTTTTGTCTGTTGTAATACTTAAGTTCAATAAACTGTAGTAGGTATATGTTTAGTTTTCCCGAACTTATATTTAGTTATCTTGTACTAGACATAAGCCAACGTCTGTGCGATGTTTGCTTCATTTACAGACTGAAATACTAGAGATCATGTACCAGAAGGTTATGTGCACAAATCTGTAGAATTCTTTACTGCTACAGAAGCTGAACGGGAGGCAGTAAAAATTGATTGCATCAACATCGAAGAAAAGGATGTAATGTTAGCAATAGATGATATAGACGTAAACTCAGTTTCTGGCTCTGATGGCTTCCCGGCAATCCTCCTCATGTCATGCAAACGAGTCCTTGCAAAACCATTGCAGTTACATTTCCAGAGCTTTCTCGCAAATGGTAAGCTCCCAGACAAGGCGGCGAGCTGGCAGAAACGTTAGCATGCTGGGCGAAATACTTAGAGGTATTTTGTCTGCCACTACGTTCTGAGTTCAAATTCCGCCGAGGTCGACTTTGCCTTTCATCCTTTCGGGGTCGATTAAATAAGTACCAGTTACGCACTGGGGTCGATGTAATCGACTTAATCCCTTTGTCTGTCCTTGTTTGTCCTCTCTGTGCTTAGCCCCTTGTGGGTAGTAAAGAAATAGGTATTTCGTCCGCCGCTGCGTTCTGAGTTCAAATTCCGCCGAGGTCGACTTTGCCTTTCCTCCTTTCGGGGTCGATAAATTAAGTACCAGTTACGCGCTGAGGGTCGATGTAATCGACTTAATCCTTTTGTCTGTCCTTGTTTGTCCCCTTTGTGTTTAGCCCCTTGTGGGTAGTAAAGAAATAGGTAAGCTCCCAGACAAACTAAAGGAGGGAATAATATACCTTATTCATAAAGGAAGAAGCAGAGCAGATGCTAAAAACTATAGGCCTATCTCTCTGACCTTATACGTCAGCAAAGTCATGGAACAAATAGTCTGAAGGAAATTATTTGCTTTCCTTGAAGAGAATGACTTGTTGACTGACACCCAGCATGGTTTTCGACCAGGTTGAAGCTGCTTGACACAACTCTTGCAGCATTACAACAGGGTGCTAAAGAGGCTGCTGTGGAGGCGCAATGGCCCAGTGGTTAGGGCAGCGGACTCGCGGTCATAGGATCGCGGTTTCGATTCCCAGACCGGGCGTTGTGAGTGTTTATTGAGCGAAAACACCTAAAGCTCCACGAGGCTCCGGCAGGGGATGGTGGTGATCCCTGCTGTACTCTTTCACCACAACATTCTCTCACTCTTACTTCCTGTTTCTGTTGTACCTGTATTTCAAGGGGTCGGCCTTGTCACATTCTCTGTGTCACGCTGAATATCCCCGAGAACTACGTTAAGGGTACACGTGTCTGTGGAGTGCTCAGCCACTTACACGTTAATTTCACGAGCAGGCTGTTCCGTTGATTCGGATCAACCGGAACCCTCGTCGTCGTAACCGACGGAGTGCTTCCAAAGAGGCTGCTTAACAACTCAAATGTGAACGTGATGTACTTCGACTTTGCAAAAGCCTTTGACAAAGTCGACCATGGTATGATGAGTCACAAGCTCCGAAATTTTGGCATATATGGAAAACTTGGAGAATGACTACCTGACTTTCTAAAAGATAGAAGTCAGGTAGTGGTGGTCAATGCTGTAATATCGGGCTCGGAATTTCTGGAATCACCATTGACATTGGCTTATGCTTATTGTCCGATTCCCATACGCTGCATTAATATTCCTCGCACTTTCCATTGCGTTGTTGGCTTTATTGAACTCATAAAGCAAAATATGCCGAATATGCTCCTTTGTCATTTTTAACAGTTATTTTAAAATCAAACTGCACTCTTCAAAACTTGCATTAATTATGAGAACAAGGTAAAATTACTACCTGCTTTTATAGCAAGTTGATGCAGGTAGTTTATCCGGTACCCTCGAACTTTGAGTTCATGCAATTGAAAAAAAACGCATTATTTATGGGCTGACTCAATACACTGTGTGTGTGTGTATATAAAGAAATGGAGTCAAAGGTGTTATTTAAATCATTTATACTTCCAACATATGTTTCGAAAAAGGCATTGAGATTATTCCGGAGGGAATAAAAATGATGTAAAACAATACATTCATCTCGTGAGGGGGTGGAAAGGAACAAAACACATCAATAAGCCATTTTAACTGAAT
>NC_042998.1:23456019-23488519 GCF_006345805.1 Octopus sinensis
CGACTGCTATTCCTAAAAGCTGCAAGTAAAAACTTGTGCATTTAAAAAAAAATTGAAGTCGTCTACAAAATAGCATGGGTTTAATTGTACCTCTAAACAACATTTTTGATTCACTTAGCAGATATAATCAGAAATGCATGGCCCCAGTATTTCGACTCTCCCTGTTGAATAATATATATATATATATATATATATATATATTATATATATATATATATATATATATATATATATATATACATATATATATATATATGAAAGACGTGTATTTTATTAGAATTGTAGTCAAAGTAATCCGAGGAAATCATATTCCTATGGATAGAAGTATGTGCATACGGTGTTCACGGAGTAAGTATGCGTGTAAACATTTAAGTGTCTTTATATTTTAGCTTGGATAGAAATAGAGAATGCTTCATAAGAACGTTAAACGCATATATATATATATACATATGAATAATATTTACACGTTCAAAGAAATGAAAGAAAGAAAAAACTCATCCCTCTGAACTTTGTTGTTTAACCTTAGATCAATACTAAGTGAGCAGACCCGTGATCAAAGACATTCTAGGTGTGCGAATAGTCTTTTTTTCAGAGGTATCTAGAACTACATTCTAATGCGGGTGTGAATTGAAGGTGATTTGGCTGCTATTTCTAGCACATCGAACATTGGCTCGCCCCAACTTTGTTAATATTGTCTATCATTAGCTATCTACCTAATTCGATTCTTTTGGTTTTCTAATGGCTTCATTCTATATTTAATCAGTGTTTATTAATTGGTGTTTAATGCAAATTATCGTGGTTACACCAGTGTGGTTATTATTTACTGTTTAATTATCAACTGTAACTCGTATTAGTGAAAAAGGATGTTACAAATTATTAATGATAACAAATATATATATATACACAAATTCTACACGTTGCCTTTTCGGGGAAGTATGAATGTCACAACTTCACTCTCTCTCCCTTATATAATTATGACCTTGTTCAAAAAAAAAAAAAAAAATGAAAAATCAATATTCTATCTTAATGAAATCTTGATTACGTATGACCTAAATATCGAACTATTGCTAAATGTTCGAACATATATTTTATTAAATTTGAAATAAGCAAACAGTTGGCGACAACTTGGTTAATTTATAATGTTGTTTTGAAAACGAATAGGTTTTCTTGTAAACTTCGACTTTAAGTTCATTTTGCTCTGAAAGGTAAAGACAAACATAACTAAAGAGAACAACGACAACTGAAAAGTAAATCACTCAGAAATTACTCAGAGACGCAAACTGCGCGCAAAACAATAGTTAAAGCTAATGAAAGCTATGCGGTGAGGAAAAGACATTAACTAAACAATGGATTTTCCCCTGACAAGTGGAAAGTTTTATTGCAACGATAAATCTTTAAAATTAAATCAATTTTTTTCTCAGAATGGATATCAGTTGTATAGATTTTAATTATAATTGCGGTATTTTTTTTAATATTAGATAGATAGATAGATATGAAATAATAATGAAATTATTGTATACAGTGCTTATAGATTCCTTTCTGAAAAGTAAAGTCAACCTCAGGGAAGTTTGAACTCAGAACCTAAATATGGATGAAATACCACTAAACAGGTATATATATAAGTAGCTTGCTTACCAACCACATGGTGTGGCACCTTGGGCAAGTGTCTTCTACTATAGCATAGGGCTGATCAAAACCATGTGAGTGGATTTGATGGACGGAAACTGAAAGAAGCCTGTCGTATATATGTATGTATATGTTTGTGTGTCTGTGTTTGTCCCTGCCCCCAACATCAATTGACAACTGATGCTGGTGTGTTTATGCCCCCGTAACTTAGCAGTTCAGCAAAAGAAACTAATAGAATAAGTATGAGGTTTACAAAGAATAAGTCCTGGGGTCAATTTGCTTGACTAAGGGCGGTGCTCCAGCATGGCCACCGTAAAATGTCTGAAGCAAACTATATAATATATATATATATGTGTGTGTGTGTGTGTATGAATATATATATACATGTGTGTGTGTGTAAATATATATATATTATACATGTATGTATATATATGTATATATTTGTATGTATATATGGATATGTATGGATATATATATATATATGTATATATATATATACATACATATATATGTATATATATATACATACATATATATATATATATATATATATATATATATATATATATTGTTTTTGTCTCTGTTGAAGCAAAGATAAATCTCTTTAAATCAAGAATTTATCATACATACACACATACATACATATATACATATATATTGCACTATAATAGCTTATTCATAGCATACACATGATATTCTAAGAATTATGCAGAAATATAGGAAGGTTTGATTTTTTATGACTATCTCTGTCTGAGTTCATTTTGAGGAGCCCCTGTATGAGCCAATATCATGCTTCTATGATCATGTATTATTGAATGTCATTTTTGCAAATAACTGGTGTTTACTATATTGTTAATCCAGATATGAAGAAAGACTGTCTGCTTCATTTATCATAATCTTTCTAAAGAAATAGGCAGTAAGTGATTAAGTTGATTTTTTCCAAACTTTCTCATACTTGTTGAGTTTGAGAATTGGTGTAAATTAGTAAAACAGCAGAAGCTACCTAAATCAGTGTTAGGAACAGAACTAGATGTAATTGCAAAACTTACCTTCTTAATTCTTAACATGAGAAGTGTTTCCGAAAACAATATCCTTTTTTTTTTTTTTTTTTATGAATTCAGAACCATTTTATTTTCATTAGATTTGCTAAAGTTTTGCAAAAGGATCTGTTGCTGTTTAGCTCCTAAACCTTTACATTTTTACATGTTTTGAGCTCCTGCCAAAAATAGTTGGCTGACATGCTAACTAAATTTGTCTGTAAGGATTTCAACTAAAAACAAAACTTCACCTCCATACATGCGATATCTATCATGATATGATAAAGAGAATCTGGCCTTATATATATATATATATATATATATATATATATTCACACACACACTATGAACTCTTGTTTTGATGTATATAAATTTGTGAATTTTTAAGTTTTAAGTTCATGTTTGCTTCAGTAAACACTTGGAATACTTCCAACAACTATTTTAGGCATTGCTTACTATTTGTCTAACTCATGGTGTTAGTCAACCAATGAAATCCAGTAACATTTTTGCTTTACTGTGTCTATTAAAAGCCCAAGCAATACATAGGACAATATACTAAGTAATTCCACTGAAAATAGTACCCTAATTGAGTGTGGTTTTGTTGTACGGATGTTATTTAGAGCCGTATGTTTACTTATATTTGGCACTCAAGGGAACTCTTACCAACTTTCATCAAACAAGCTCTTGAGAATGCTAACTGGTTTATTTAAGTAGAATCCCACTTGGCATGATTGATGTTAATCACCTGCCCTAATAATAGATGTCTTTATTTTAAACCAGTGGTTCTTAACCATTTTTTTACCTTCAGAACCATTTGGTTCCTATTTTACTCAGGTGGATCCTCATGACCATTCAATGTTTTAAAAATGCTATATATAGGAACAGGAGTGGCTGTGGTAAGTAGCTTGCTTACCAACCACATGATTCTGGGTTCAGTCCCACTGTGTGACACCTCAGGCAAGTGTCTTCTACTATAGCCTCGGGCTGACCAAAGCCTTGTGAGTGGATTTGGTAGACGGAAACTGAAAGAAGCCCGTCATATATATATATATATATATATATATATATATATATATGAATATATTTATGTGTGTGTTTGTCCCCCCATCATCACTTGACAACTGATGTTGGTGTGTTTACATCCCCATAACTTAGTGGTTCGGCAAAAAATACTGATAGAATAAGTACTAGGCTTACAAAGAATAAGTCGATTTGTTCGACTAAAGGCGGTGCTCCAGCATGGCCACAGTCAAATGACTGAAACAAGTAAAAGAATAAAAGAATATTTTTATTGTTAAACATTATTAGGAACTGTATTAAAAAAAAATATTAAAAAATTTTGTGTATTATAGAAGTAAACCAAATTTATTGCTTATCAATTTTAACAACAAAATCTCATGTACCCCCAAGGGGCATGTGGACCCTGGTTGAGAACTCCTGCTTTAAATTAATCACTATATTATACAATGTTGCTCCCCTATTTTAATCTGCAGTTTTCTGTGACCACTCACTGTATTTTATAAAGTATACTAAGAAAGAAAAAGGAAGGCAAATCATTGAATCACTCCCACAATTTGCAGATGAATGACCTCTTATCAGAGATGAACCTTGGATCATTATATAAAAAACTAGTAATCCTAAACACTTATTGACTTAATTCTTAGTTGTTTCCTCTTAATCAGCCAATATTTATTGTGTAGTTGTCATTTTATCTACCCAATAAAACCTAAAAAGAAGTTGACATTAACTTCATAAAAGATTTCGTAATGAATTTTGAGACATATACAGACCTTTGTTACACAGGTTTCAGCAGAAATCAAAATTGTTAGTAGATGATCCAAAATGTTGAATTCCTTAAAGAGCTTCTAATTCATTGTATAATTTACTGTTAATGTAGAGTATATCAATAAATGAAACAAATAATCCAGGTTGAATATCTTAGAACTATTTCTATACATCAAACTATTTGTAGATACAGAGCTATTTGCATCCAACCATATATCTGTAAACATTGCTTATCTTATTTTCATTCCAGTGGAACCAAAGCATGTGGGCTTGTATTTTGCAGACATATATGTGTGTGTACACACACACACACACACACATATATATAGATATATACAGAGCAAATAAGTCACAAGAAAAATAATTCACGAAAAAATAATTTGCAAAGATATCATTGACTCTATTATTATCTAGTGTAACAATTTAAAAATGATAATAACAAAATCAATAATATAGGCAATTGCAGGCCCCTGAAAAAAGTATTAAATTGCTGAAGGATTAAACTTAATCAAAGGACATACTAAGTATGTCTACCTGCTAGAAATAACAGTCAAAACTCTTATTTAAATTGCCAAAATACACTGATAATAACTACAGACATCAACCTTCGGATGATTGAATACTGTAGTTATTATCAGTGTATTTTGGCAATTTAAATAAGAGTTTTGACTGCTATTTCCAGTCTTAGTTCTATTTGCATATATATCACAGACCAGCGATTCACATTGCTTCAAGATGATTCAAGTACATGGTATTGATAAACCACGATAATGGTGAAACCAGTATCTGCCATTTTTGGTTATCTGAGGTGAGTTGTCTTGCTTGGTCGGAGACATTCAGTGTTCTTTAATGTTGGATTGTCATGTAGTGAGCTTTCCTTGAATGTTACCCTACAGCAAATTTGGAATCTAAACAAAACATATACACTATGTATGTGCAACTGATAATGTTTAACCTTACTAGAGCTACAAGGCCCATACTCTGCAGCAGAAGTGTCAAGACCGGTCCTTCTGGTGGTGCAAAGGACTCGTGGTTGTGTCACATATGAGTGTCTTTGTGGTGCCATGTAAAAGCACTTGTGTGGTGTCATGTAAAAGTGCTCATGCAGTGCCATATAAAAGCTCCTGTGCAGTGTCATGTAAAAGTGCCTGTGTGGTACCATGTAAAGTGCCCATGTGGTACCATGTAAAAGCGACCATGCAATGCTACGTAAAAGCACCCGTGCAGTTCCACGTAAAAGCACACATGTGGCACCACATAAAAGCTCCTGTGCCATATAAAAGTGCCCATGTGGTGTCACATAGAAGCACCCATGTGGTACCATGTAAAAGCGACCATGCAATGCTAGATAAAAGCACCCGTGCAGTTCCATGTGAAAGCACCTGTGGCACCACATAAAAGTGCCCGTGTGGCACCATGTACATGCACCTAGCTCACACTCTGTAAAGTGGTAGGCATTTGGAAGGGCATCCAGCTGAATAAACCATGCCAAATCAGACTGGAGTCTGGTGCAGCTCTCATCACACCATCCAACCCATGCCAGAACAAACAACAGACATCAAGTGATGATGATGTTTTTAAGTTGTATCCTCTTAATATATTTTCATTTTACCCTGCCAAAAGATGTTAATAGATTATAACTTTTAACATACAAAGTTAGAGTACAACATTATAACTTCTTTATACCAATGATCTGTATTAAAGAAAGTTGACCATCTGTTTATTAGATTAAAAATCTTAAAAGTGGTTGAGTGAGAAGGACACGTTACAATGCTTGTGTGTAAAAGTGTGGCTGTAATCCATAGCTCACACTTTCATTTAAACCAGTGGTTCTCAACCATTTTTTTTCCATAGACCACTTTTGATTCCTTATGTATTCTGTTGGACCACCATAGCATTCTTCCAAAATTCCTATTTTATTTGTCACATATTAATTTGTGCGTGGAGGCACATGGCCTAGTGGTTAGAACAGCAGATTCATGGTCGAGGGATCGTGGGTTTGAATTTCAGACCAGGCGATGTGTGTGTTTATGAGCGAAACACCTAAGCTCCATGTGGTTCCGGCGGATGGTAATGGCAAACTTCTCTTGACTCTTTCGCCACAACTTACTCTCACTCTTTCCTCCTGCATCTTGCAGCTCACCTGCGACGGACCGGAGTCCCGTCCAGGTGGGGAATCCTATATGCCAAGGGAACTGGGAAACCGGCCCTATGAGCCAGGTGTGGCTCGAGAAGGAACAAACAACAACAAATTGTGAAGGATGAAATATGTAAAACATTAGGGTAAGAAACCTAGCTGGTTATTTTTTTGCAATAAATTCATCCAAAGTAACATTTTTTCACAGACCCTTAAAATACTGCTGTGGGTCCCCATTTTACAGTTGGACTCTGAAAAGTCTTGCAGGGAGCACCAGGGGTCATACAAATCCCAGTTGAGAACCATTGATTTAAACCAGTGGTTCTCAATCATTTTTCGTCTATGGACCCCTTTAATTACTATTTTTGGTTGGTGGACTCCTGTGGCTGTTCGATGTTTAAAAAACTAGTCTTATAGATATTTCTTTTGAAATCCCTGTTTAGTTTTTCCCACGTTCACTTGCATAATTTAGCAAGAAAATGTTGAAGTATGTTAAGTGTTAGAGAAAGAAACCTGGCTGTTTCTTGGAATAACTACGTCTAAAGCAAAGTTTTTTCAAGGATCCCTAATATAATACTGTTGATCCCCAAATTACTATTTTGCTTGCATGGACCCCCAGGAACCATACAGACCCCGTTTGAGAACCACCAATTTAAACCACTCTGCTTCTATATGCATTATACTCTGTTACAGCTACTATACATTACCTAGTAACAGACTTCAGGTATCCAATAATTCTTCTTATCAACTGCTAGTTGCAGTTAGAGATATGTCGACCATTTCACCAATTCGTTCTTCTAGTGACTGATCAATTAAAGAAAAGTAAAAAAATAATCTCGACAAACGCAATGCCTGTTACACTAATAATGAGTGAATAAAACTGAATAACAAGAATTGTGATAGGTTAAACTGTTAGGCTGCCAAGGTTATCAGTCAAGGGGTCACCAGTTTATAGCTTATCTCACATATCACTTAACACTGTCATTAATGAAGATATTTAGCTCACAGTTTGCTTGACAGTGTGTATGTACTACGCAAAGGTACAGCTTACTTAGGCATATATACAGCTGTAAATTGATTTCTTGATATTGTTGCTAGAATTGAGGAGGCTTTGGTATTGTATAGCACAAGTCTATCTTGTTCAAGCAGACCTCTGTTCAAAATGATTCTAGCTGTAACCATTCTATTTTTTAAGGGGTATCTAAAACTGCATTATCTAATATGTCTATTTCACTTTTTTAAGATGGTGGAATGTGATTTTGAGGATTTGGCTGCTATTTCTAGCAGGTACTGTGTCTGCAAAAACATTTCCTTATTAGTTTGAAGTTTCATTACCTCAATGTTGTTGTCAGAGTCTCCCTTGAGTATGAGATGACTGTCATCCCATCTTGGAGTAAATTATTTCCCTCAGATGCTTATTGTAAATATGTAGGCATAGGAGGAGTAAATTATTTCCCTCAGATGCTTATTGTAAATATGTAGGCATAGGAGTGACTATGTGGTAAGTAGCTTGCTTACAAACCACATGGTTCCAGGTTCAGTCCCACTGCATGGCACCTTGGGCAAATGTCTTCTACTATAGCCTCGCGCCAACCAAAGCCTTATGAGTGGATTTGGTAGATGGAAACTGAAAGAAGCCTGTCATATATATATGTTTGTGTGTCTCTGTTTGCCCCACCCCCCAACATCGCTTGACAATCGATGCTGGTGTGTTTACGTCCCTGTAACTTAGCAGTTCAGCAAAAGAGACCGATAGAATAAGTACTAGGCTTACAAAGAATAAGTCCTGAGATTTGCTCGATTGACTAAAGGTGGTGCTCCAGCATGGCCACAGTCAAATGACTGAAACCAGTAAAAGAGTAAAAGAGTATGAGGATAAATTCAAATATTGTATGAATGGGCTGGATCAGTGGAGTGAAGGCCAATACCTCTTGTAGTATTTACTTGAGCACTTTCAATGTTCTGAGTTCAAAATCTACTGAGATTGATTCTAGGGTTAATAAGTACCACTCCAAGTACTGAGGTTAATTTTAATGACTATACCCCTGTTCTGATGGTGAGTAGGCAGAACTGTTAGCATGCGGGGAAAAAGACAGAAATGTTAGCATGCCGGGCGAAATGCTTTGCGGTATTTTGTCTGCCGCTACGTTCTGAGTTCAAATTCCGCCAAGGTTGACTTTGCCTTTCATCCTTTTGGGGTTGATTAAATAAGTACCAGTTATGCACTAGGGTTGATGTAATCGACTTAACCTGTTTGTCTGTCCTTGTTTGTCCTCTCTCTGTGTGTAGCCCCTTGTGGGTAGTAAAGAAATAGGTATTTCATCTGCCGCTACGTTCTGAGTTCAAATTCCGCCGAGGTCACTTTCATCCTTTCAGGGTTGATTAAATAAGTACCAGTTACACACTGGGGTCGATATAATCGACTCAATCCCTTTGTCTGTCCTTGTTTGTCCTCTCTGTGTGTAGCCCCTTGTGGGCAGTAAAGAAATAAGAACTGTTAGCATGCCGGGCAAAAAATACTTAGAGGTCTGTCTTTACAGTCTGAGTTCAAATTCCTCTGGGGCTGACTTTACTTTTATCCTTTTGGGGTCAATAAAATAAGTATCAGTTGAGAACTGGGGTCTATGTTATTAACTTTATTCTTGGGTAAGAGTATATAAAAAACTGCACCCCTCTGCCAAGCCATGTTGAGCCAGTATAGCAGCATAGGTTCTTCAAACCAGTACGGTCTCAAGTTCAAATTCATGGTCTGCACATCAGATTATGGTCAGTGAGCAGAACATGCTGAGGCCTTTGTTCCACAGTGGACTGGACATAGACAACCCATTCCAATTCACTCCTTCTTTAAATCTGAAGCTTTGTGGTTATGTTTAAAAATCAATATAGGATTTGGTTATACTTTTCTTATAAGGCTGGTGCCAACCAGTTTGACTGCATTTTAAAATAGCTTTTAAAAGATGCCTACTTCATTTATTGGATTTTGTATATTAGAATTTTTAACTCCCCACCCTGCCATTTAATGCATGTTATGAAATGTAAAATTTCTTCTAAATTACTCATTTTCACCCATCAGAATATACTGAAGTAGATCATAAGAAATTCTGCACCTGTTAGGATAGATTATTTAGAATTTTCCATTTACTTATTTTTCAAGTATGTTGCATTTAAAGTGTACAGTTTCTTGAGAATTACTGAATTTCATCGACAAATGTGCTCAAAGAAAAATAAGGTGAATGAAAAAGTGATTAAATGAAGGAAGAATCAAAGATCATTTTCAAAAATATTCATTAAATATTATCTAATTTCTTTAGATTTCTTATATAGACACAAGGTTTACAAGCTATGGATACTAGGAAGTTGTGATCATCATCATCATCATCATCGTTTAACATCTGCTTTCCATGCTAGCATGGGTTGGATGATTTGACTGAGGTCTGGTGAACCAGATCGCTGCACCAGGCTCCAATCTGATCTGGGAGAGTTTCTACAGCTGGATGCCCTTTCTAATGCCAACCACTTTGAGAGTGTAGTGGGTGCTTTTACGTGCCACCGGCATGAGGGCCAGTCAGGTGGTACTGGCAATGGCCACACTCAGATGGTGCTTTTTATATGCCACCTGCACAGGAGCCAGTTCAGTGGCACTGGCAACGACCTCGCTTCAAATGTTTTTCACGTGCCACCAGCACAGGTGCTAGTAAGGCAACACAGGTAACGATCACACTCGAATGGTGTTTTTTAATGTGCCATCAGCACGGAGGCCAGCTTGATGCTCTGGCAATGATCTCACTTGTATGGTACTCTTAGCACTCCACTATCACGGGTGCCAGTCATTGAATTTGATTTCGATTTCGATTTATATTTATATTTTTTTCCAAAATGCGTGAAGAATGTAACCAAATTTAAATGGATTTCACTAATGATTGAAACCATATCACAGAATTGGCTTGTCGAGAGTTAATATCCACTCTGTAGTGTTCACCTTTACTAAATGCAAAACTGTAAGAATTGAAAGCTATTTATATACTTGTGGAAATTGTTTTTACATATTTAAAGATAAGTTTTATCTCGTGTAACATATTGAATATCTTTTAAAAATTCAACTAAATCTTTCTGCAGCCGAACGGATATTGCTGTTTTTGCTTATCCCTAGATCAGTTCTGAACAAGCAGACCTATGATGAAAGATCTTCCAGCTGTGACTCTCCCATCTTTTCAGATATAGTTTATCTCAGACTACATTACCTAATATATTCTTTTCTAGAGATTGTAAAGTCTGAGCTAAGAGGTATTTTGCTGCTATTTCTAGCAGGTTGCACTACTATGTAGGGACTCCTACATTGATGCCAAACTGATTCATATACATATGGAATTTATCTCATGTTTCCATGTTATTTTGAATTGATGATAAGCATATGTTTTTGGTGGCAAAGAAGCAAAGTTAACATGAATTTAACTGTTTTATCATTATATTTATGTTGAATACGTTGCTGTTATTTCGGTTAATTTTGAAAATAATGGAGAATTTAGTAAAATAATAATTTATTGTTTGCACACAGAACAGCCAAAACCCAAACAATAATGTATCTATTCATTCTTAATTCATTCTGGCAGATTCAAACATGAAATAAGTAACATTTTAGCACAGGGGTCAGTGTAATCAACTTACTCTCTCCCTACCAAATTTCAAGCCTTGTGCCTATAATAGAAAAGATTATTACCTTCTGCAAGAATGAACTAGAAAGTTAAGAAAGAGAGATGGGTAGATAGATAGATAGATAGAGAAAGAGAGAGAGAGAGAGAGAGAGAGAGAGAGAGAGTGAGAGAGAGAGTGAGTGAGAGAGAGAGAGAGAGAGAGAGAGAGAGAGAGAGAGTGTGTTGTTTTCAGGCACATGAGAGCATCATCTGGTCTGCCTGCCTGCATTACAACTCCCTAATAATACTTTCCTCTATGTGTGGTGATGTTAATATATATGAGCTCCTTTTTCTAAACATTGAATGCTTAAAAGGAGCTTCTCCATAGCCCCTTGATCGGCTGAAAATAGCAGTCAAATATCCTTCAAATCACGTCATGCTATTTTAAATGAAGTATATACTTGACATTGTAGTTCCTAATACACCATGAAGACAACAGGACGGTCATGATTGTAACACTCTTTGTCATAAGTCTGATCAGAGCTGATCTGGGACTAAACAACAGTTCACTTTGAGCTGATAAGAGAAAGTCCCTGCATAGTCAATTGGCCCGCAGAAATAGCAGCCAAATTTCCTTCATATCATTTTCTAATGTTTTAAACTGAGTAAGAATACATTAGACAATATAACCATATCTATTATATATATATATAATAGCTCCATCATTGGAATGAAGATAGCGCAAACAATGTGACATTATAAACTTCAGAAAAGTCTTGCACATTTTTACTCTTCCACTTACAGATAGTATCTGTAATGAGCAAGTAAGTTGATTGTACATATGTATATATGTACGTATGTATATGTGTGTGCATGGGTGCAATCATGCATGGGTGCATACATGCATGTGTGCATGTGTGTGTGTGCATATGTGTATTCCAATATATAGGTCAACCACTCATTGTTGACTATCACTCATCAGGAAAAAGCAAGCAACTGACTATTAATCTTACATTTGGGTTGGATATTTCTCCAAAGACAGTACTTTCTTCTTTCAAGTTTATATGATACATACATTATATATATATATATATATATATATATATATATATATATATATATATATATATATATATATATATAATTTAAATAATAAGGGTGATAAATTGAACATTAATTTAATTTAAAACCAGTAGCCTAGCATATAGAAAAATCTGAAAATTCAGAAAAATTGTAATACATGCATATAATAGGGATAACCACTAAGTGGACATCCAATATGCTAGAAGAAGATCACCTACTACCTACACATATGCACACGCACGCATGCATGTATGCATTCATGCATGTATGCACCCATGCATGATTGCACCCATGCACACACATATACATACATATATACATATGTACATGTACATACATATGTATAACCAACATACTTGCTCATTACAGATACTATCTGTAAGTGGAAGAGTAAAAATGTTCAAGACTTTTCTGAAGTTTATAATGTCACATTGTTTGCGCTATCTTCATTCCAATGATGGAACTTTGTATCTCTGTTAGAAACCAATTCCTTCCCCAGGGGAAAGGATTGAAATAATTAAGCACAAGAGAGAACGCATACATATTGACTTCACTATGATCACTACATATATATATATATCTAGCATGGAAAACAGACGCTAAACGATATATATATATAAAGATACACATGCGCGCGCACACACACACACACACATACACACACACGCATGCACACATTGATTACAGGGAAGTCAAAATTATGAATGCACTTGCATATACCGTGATATAGAAATGAATTATCAATAATTGAAATACTACAAGTTTTCCGAATATAATGACCACTGACATTTTCAGAAAGGAAAGAAAGAGCAAAAAAAAAAAAAGGCAAAAAGAAAATAAGAAAGCCATATGGTATTTTTAACTATTTTCATATAGTTAAAAATATCGTGGTTATGAAGCTGTTATGCCCTGAGCTGTTAATAGCAAAAATACAATAAATGGGTTCCACAAGGATATTTTAGCGCATTGCTGTAAATAACAAGAGCACTGAATAACTAATCACTGAATGTTTTGTTTGACTGCAACTGCTCAAACAAACTCACTGGTGAATGACAAAAATGTAGTCAATTAGCATAGTTATATTGAGAAAAGGTACACTTGTCTTTCTGTTTTTCAACTCCACTGTTTCTCAACCAATTTTTGCCTATGGACCCCCTTTGATTGCTTTTTTACTCTACGGAACCACTATTATGATTTTATAATTAACCCTTTCGTTACCAGCCTGGCTGAAACTTGCTCTGGCTCTGTAGTACAAATGTCTTGTTTTCATAAGTTCTGAATTAAAATCTTCCACCAAACCTTAGTCACAATTTATGTTCCTAACACTAGCTTAATGATAACTAAGTTGTTATATTTAAAACTAATTGAAAGAAACACAGAGTATCTCAACAGAAATATGGCAACAAAAGGGTTAACAAATGATTAATTTAACCCTTTCGATACCAACCTGCCTGAAACTGCTTCTGGCTCTGTAGTATAGTACAAATGTCTTGTTTTCATAAGTTCTGAATTAAAATCTTCCACCAAAACCTTAGTCACAATTTATGTTCCTAACACTAGCTTAATGATAACTAAGTTATTTTACTAAATTCTTTGTTATACTTTAAATTAATTGAAAGAAACACAGAGCATCTCGACAGAAATATGGTAACAAAAGGGTTAACAAAATATTAATTTAACCCTTTTGATACCAACCTGCCTGAAACTGCCTCTGGCTTTCTAGTACAAAATGTCTTGTTTTCATAAGTTCTGAATTAAAATCTTCTACCAAACCTTAGTCACAATTTATGTTCCTAACACAAGCTTAATGATAACTAAGTTATTTTACTAAATTCTTTGTCATATTTAAAATTAATTGAAAGGAACACAGAGCATCTCAAAATAAATACAGTAATGAAAAGGTTAAATAGTATTAAGAATTGTATAACAGAAATTGTTAAAATATTTTGTGCATTGTAGAAGTGTAACCAATTTATTGCACATGAATTTTAACAACAAAATCTTATATGAACCTTCAAAAATCACATAGACCCCAGTTGAGTACCACAGGTTTAACACTATTATTGTTGAGTACAGCAATGGACAAATCCAAAGATATGTGTTTTAAAAGAATTTTTTTGAAATTAGTATTCATTAACTGTCTGTCACTAGTATCAGGAATCCAAAGTGGCAAGCTGGCAAGATTGTTAGCACTCTGGACAAAACACTTAGTGGCATTTCTTTCAGCTTTACATCTCTGAGTTCAAATCTCACTGAAGTCAGTGTTGCTTTTCATCCTCTCAGGATTGATAAAATAAAGTACCAGTCAAGTACTAGAGTCAGTGGTATCCACTAACCCAAATCCTGCAAAATTTCAGGCCTTGTGCCTATGCTAAGAACAATTATTATTATCATCATTATCATTATCATTAGTAGTAGTATTAGTATTATTATACTACGATGCATGGTCTAGTAGTTGAGATGTTGCTCTCATGATTGCAAGAGTGTGGTTTCAATTCCTAGACTGGGTGATGTGTTGTGTTCTTGAGCAAAGCACTTCATCTCACATTGTTCTATGATCACTTTGACGCCTGATGCATGGTACATCGTGCACCTGTTCAGGTAATGTTGATTTGATCACTACAAACAAACATCTGACCACCATAAACAAATCATTTGCGCAGGTCATTTGGCAAAAGTGGAAAACTGATATGTCATCTTCGACGGGAGAGTCCATTATTATTATTATAAAGGGGGCAAGCTGGCAGAATCATTAGCACATCAGACAAAATGCTGAGGACATTTCTTTCAGCTTTACATTCTGAGTCCAAATGCCACTGAGGTTGACTTTGTTTTTCGTCCTTTTGGGGGTCATACAATAAGTTCCAGTTGAGCACTGGAGTCAATGTAAGCAACTTACCCCCTCCCCTAATATTGCTGGCCATGTGTTAAAATTTGAAACCATTAGTAAAGTGAATCCACACTGACCTATTTGTTAACACTATCAGAATTATTCTGTGTTTACTGAATCACAAAAAAATCGAATGATTGAACAAAAGAATGGCAGCTATGTGTAATGGAAGGAGTTTCCTTTGATGCAACAAATAAAAAAACCATTTTCTCCCATATTTCTACAAAACATCAAAGGAAAAAAAGAAATTAATAAAATTTGTTCAGGTGTATTTTTTTTTGTTTTTTTTTGTTTTCATTTTACCGTTCTTATAAAATGCCGCCAATTCCCACCAGTTCACACAGATAGCTGTGCTCTTCACCACTGAATGAGCCAAGTGATACACTGTAAAAAAGATCCGTGCTGGCACCACATATAAAGCACTGGTGTTGGTGCCATGTAAAAAGCATCCAATACACTATGTAAAGTGGTTGGCATTAGGAAGGGCATCGAGCTGTAGAACCATGCCAAAACAGATGACTAGAGCCTGGTGCAGCCCTTCAGCTTGCCAACTGCTGTCAAACTCTCCAACTCATGTCATCATGGCAAACAAACGTTAAGTAATGATGATATATTGCAAAATGGTTGGATGGCTTATGTGTTAGACAATCTGATGGATAATTATGAATTCCAAATCTACAGAAAACATTTTTATTGTGTATCCAGGAAGAGCATACTGTTCTACATTGTCCTTTTTCACCTAGCTGTTGAGAATCTGTTAGCTGTGACAAGCAGGGTACCTTATCTCTCATCCAGTTGCTGGAACTAAACTTTGTCTCTGAAGAGCCCTTTTGCTGCTTAGGAAATACTTGCTTCTCTGTTGTTACAAAAGAGTTTTATGATAGTTCGTTATAGATAGTTATTATCATTAGTTTTACTCAGTAATTAAGATCCTGATTTGTATCGATTCTGAAATCAAGGAATAGTGTGTTTACCAAAGAATACTCTCTTATTTCTAACATTAAGTTATATAGCAATAACTAATTATTTATAGTTCTGTACTTTGTTTTAACCATAAAAGCTAAGGCCATGCTGGAGCACTGTATTGGAGATTTGTCTGCACACCTTTGTATTAAAATATCATTTTTGTGTCTGCTTGTTTTTTGGTTGTTATTTTTTCTTTCTTTCTTTTGTGTTTCTTCCTTTATTTGCATTGTTTTCAGTTTGTTTTGCTTGCAATTTTTTTTTTCTGTTGAAAATAAAAATTTAAAAAAATAATAAAAGGCAGTGAATGCCTTGTTCCACATTTTGTTGCAAATAAATACTAAGCGTCCACTATGAAAATGCTATTGTTGTTATTGTTGTTTGTTTATGAAGGCTTTGAAAATAATATTTATTTTAAATGATCAATTTGCTTTTAAATATCTATTGATTATAGACAATTCAATCCATTTCAGAGTAAAATTCTTTCAATATTGTTTCTTTTCCCCCCTTTTTTTCCCCCACTAATCTCTCATTAACATAAAAGTATGTTTGTATTGCTCTGTGTATTATTTAACAAAACTATTTTAGTATTAATCAATGTTTATTTGTTGCCCTAAGGTATAAAGCATTATTAACAAGAGAAGAGCTTCAATTTTATATCCTCACGATAACATCATTGAATCAGAGCTATGAAACTACCTGAGCTTCTCTTTTTATCTATGATAAATAACCAAAGTCTTTCTCTGCCAGCCAAACAAGGAAGCTCCCTGTCTATTGGTGAAAATTTCCATGCCATTGGCATTGTCTTATATTCCCAGTAAATACATGTAACTCTTTAACATTCAGATCACTTTGTCAAATGTAATGATTATATCTATTCACATTGTTTTGAATTAACCATGCATTATCTTGTAGCTTCAAGATTTTAATGATGTGATTGTTTATTTTTAGAATGACCTTGTAGGGTAGGCGTGAAATGTAGGATATGGTCGGTTTAAGCATAACACAGGTAGAATATTTAACCCTTTAGTATTCAGATTATTTTGTCAAATGTAAGGCATATGTAATCAAATTGTTTTGAATTAATCATGCAAAAACATCGTAGCATTGAAATTTTGAGGATGTGATTGCTGATTCTTAGAATGACTTTGTAGGATAAGTATGCAAAGCCAGATCCAGCCAGTTTGAACATAGAACAGGTAGAATATTTGGGCCAGATATGACCGGTTTAAATGCTAAAGGGTTAAACCAGATATAACCAGTTTAAATGCTAAAGGATTAACTACTCTCCATCTTGCTATAAATAGGTACCATCAGGAGGTACAGTTTAATTCAATACTCACTATAATTTTCAGAAATTCTGTTATTTCTACAATACTTCTCATTATGTTTCAGTATCTGCATAGTATTTGTTATTTAGCTGTAATGCCAAATGACGTGTGCGTGTGTGTGTGTGTGTGTGTGTGTGTGTGTGTGTGTGTGTGTGTGTGTGTGTTTGTGTGTGTTTGTGTGTCTGTTTATATATATATGTATGTATATACACTTGTGTGTATATATATATACACACACGCATATATATATATATATATACACACACACATATATATCTATACACACACACACACTCATATGTATATCTATACACACACACATATATATATATATATATATATACACATATATGTATAGGCACATATGTATATATATAGAAACTTATGTGTATGTCTTCAGCATTTTAGTTACGGTACTAGAATAGGACACTTGAACAGCTGGCCAACTATAAGCTTTCCACACTTGACTTTCACCATTGTGATTCAACAAAGTGTACAATAGCAGCTGCAGGTTAAGTAGAATTAGGTATTTATTCTGAAGGTCACGGCACAGTATCTGATATGACACAGAAAATAAGCCACACCACAACTTACTATGAGCCAAATAGTAAAGCCTAGATTTTGGTTATTATTCCTCCCTTTCATAAAATGGTGTATCTTCAGTGTACCAGACCCTCCTGCTCCATACTTCTTGTATGAACTTCCTTGTGCCTTACTTACCTGTTCATTCTCACATTCTGTTTTAACTCACCTGTTAAACATATTTTCCAAGATCTTCATCCTGGGAACAGTATTCTTGTGGAACTCCTTACCTATCCCTATTTGCCCTCCGTTCACTCAACTGCAGTGTTTCAACCCCTGCACTATTTCCATTAGCTATGTCTAATGATAAAAAGAAAAAGCCAATTTCGAAGTACCAAAAAGTGAAATTGTTGAAAACACTTTGACTTAACAAGCCAGTTATCCCTATGGTAACTTTTGGCAGACACATAGATCATTGCTATTCAAAACAGTTCCAAGCCATTGCAGATGAAAAATTCTAAATCCTTTTATTAATTGCCTATTTTTATCTTCCATTAGTTATCTAGTTTTTTTTCATTGTTATATTAGTAAAGTATGAAGGTAGCAAGGTGGCAGAATCATTAGCAGACTGGACAAAATGCTTAGCAACATTTCTTCAATCCTTACATTCCAAGTTCAAGTTACAACAAAGTCAGCTTTGCCTTTCATCCTTTCAGGGTTGATAAAATAAGTGCTATTTGAGATTTGAGCACTGGGGTTGATCTAACTGACTAACAACAACCACCTCCAAAATTTCCAGCCTTGCACCTATAGTAGAAAAAATTACATTAATAAAGTATTAACAAGTACTAAGAAGATTGAATTGTGTTTTTTACTAATTAACCTCATTTGTAAAATATCTTCATTAAAGAAATAAGATGTAAACATATTTTCTGTAACATGTGTTTGCATTTTACTCTCCTATTTCTCGAATCACATTGGAAAAATACTTGTTTACTGAAATAGCTTTGAAAACACATTCCCTATAAATAATTAAGGCATAATTAATTTAGGCTTGTTCTCAGTATTATTTAATTTATACTATATCTAAGAGTGAACTTCTATATTCAGTTCACAATGAGTGCATTTCGATTCAATTTTTCCTTCCTTGCACTGTCTTTTCTTTGCTTCTCCATGCTTAAAAATGTTTTTAATACATAACAAATTGTAAATAATCAAACTATTTCTTTTCTTCAACTGTGGATTTATGATATAGAGATTTTCCTTCCTTAAAGGATATATATTTATATGGGAAATTTACAGGTGTATTAACTTTAGGCTTTACTATTTTTATGATTTTTTAGTAAATTGTTTTTGGCAGGCTGGTCAAAACTACTTATATCAAATAAAACTATTTATAGCTGGAGAACATCTAACGATTTTCAAATCAATACTAATAGATTTCTTGTAGAATGAAAACAAAGTGTAGACCCATCTCCTTCATTATCAGAAATAGTTCAATGTTTCTTATGTTTACAAATCAGTACAAATAGATCAATTAATATCTAATAGTTATAAAATAGTTGCTTTGATCAGTTTTCATAAATATTTAGTAATCCTTTTCCTAGTATTGTAGAGTTTGGGAAGTTAATACAACATGATTATCAAAACTGAAATTAACAGGATAAATGAACAGTGTAAAACGATTAATTAATTTATACAAGTGCCACATGTGTCATCCACAGACAATTACTTAGGAATTCACATTACAGAAACACAACCATATTGATTCGTTTCTTAGGTAGGCTTCACATTTTTAGGGGAAATATAATTACGTGATAGATACTCTTTCTGAACAGATTTCGAGAAGGAAATGGAATTAAATTGGCTCCAACTGGGAACTGAAATCAGATTGCAGACTTGGTTCACCAGGATCTTTAAAACAATTATCACAATATCTCTAATGTTCACAACACATCACTATACTAACACAGATGCCTCCCCACCTGTGCATTACAGCTGATTTCTTCAATACCTATCTGTTCTCCCTCACCTTACTTTTATTTCACCTTTCATAAAGGTTAACATTACATGTCTAACTGATCATATTCACTTTACTTCTCTCCAGTTCTGAACATCTACAATCAATACCTATAGCTCACTATCATATAGTATCCCACTACTTGCAATCACCTCATACAATTTTCCTATATAGTTGATATTATTTAGCCCCAGGTTAGCTCTGATCTACCAGACCTATGATCATGGGCATTCCAGCTTTGACTGTCTCATGCATATATTTTCTTGCAGTGTACCTAGGATTACATAACCTTTGTGCTTCTCCTTTTTAAGATGGCATTGCAATATGAGAGATATTTTGCTACTCTTTCTAGCATGTCTAATGGTTATGTAGATGTTCCCTCATTGGTTCAAACATTTTTGCTGTTAACAGAAGCCAGAAATATCTAATCTTTACTTTAAATACTACACTTAAGTAAAAGAGACTAGTAAGTATGTCTAGTGCAGTATCTGAACAATTTGTTACCTTCATTTCATGGGCTCTTCTACAGGTAATTACTCCATGTGAAAACATCTGGCCTAATGTTTATTTAAGATGTTGCACTCATGGTAGCTAGATTGTGTGTTCAAATCCCAGACCAGGCAAAACAATTCATCTCATGCTACTTCGCAAGTGGGTGAGTGGTAGAATTGCTGACGCATTGACAGAAATGCTTTACGGTATATCTTTCAGCTTAAGGCGGTGTACTGGCAGAAACGTTAACACGCTGGGCAAAATGCTTAACGGTATTTCGTCTGCCGCTACGTTCTGAGTTCAAATTCCGCTGAGGTTGACTTTGCCTTTCATCCTTTCGGGGTCGATTAAATAAGTACCAGTTACGCACTGGGGTTGATCTAATTGACTTAATCCGTTTGTCTGTCCTTCTTTGTCTTCTCTGTATTTAGCCCCTTGTGGATAGTAAAGAAATAGGTATATCTTCCAGCTCCCTGCTTTCTGAGTTCAAATTCCACCTGCTTGTTGAGAGCAGCAGGAAACCACTCCAGTATCCGTCTGAAGTTTAGTCATGGTAGCTGAAGTTCCAGTAATCTATTCAATGCTCTGCAGGGAGTGTACAGGTCCTCCTAGGTTGCATAGTGAGGACTGGAGATGGTTCACATGCACAGGACTACTCAGGGACAGACCACCAGCAGACTACACATCTATCAGTCCTTGCTTTTCATTTTTTTTGTGTGTGTGTTTGTTAGCAATTCCATTGCGTCTCTTATGTACCTATTACTTGCACTGAGTACCCACTTAGTACCCAGCTCCTAAATTTCAAACAAGACCACTTCCTCCTACTAACTAACATAGTAACCGTTGCTATGTTGACATATCAACCCTTTTTCAAAATTCCACCAGTTTCTGTATTTTTGAAGGTAGCTATTCTTAATTCTCTTATGACACTGAAAATGATTCTATTGATGTCAACGTTTAAATTTGATGCTGTCAGCGGTAGAATCTGTGAGTCTGTATTCAGTCTTGAGTATTACATTCTTAGAGCAAGACAATTAACTCTAGCTGTCTCTTTCACTTTATCTATTTGGGAGATAAGGTTTTGTTTACTTTAGTTTTTCACTTGATTTTAATTTCACAGGCAGTTTACATATCTTTTGCTCAAAGCAAGATTTATCTATCATTTTTTAACACAATAGAAGGTGAAGATAAGTTTAAAATATGAATAGACTGGAAAATCTTGTCATTAAAATAGATTGGAAAAATCATGTTTAAACCCTCTTAAATCTCATTTACGTCAAACTTTTAAATTTTCAGTTTTATCAATAATGACTCGATCTAAAAATAATTAAATTATGTAACCTATAAATAATTATTTTTACATTTTATCTTTTAAGAATGCACCTGAGATTTTATGACCAAAAATTTCAAAGTTCATGACATTGAATTCCCCTCCTCCTCCACTCCACTTGAATGGTAACAAGCGTGTGTTTACTTAGAAATATAAGTTAAATTCTTGGAGAGAGAGATAGATAGTCTTTGAGTTCCCAGAAGTATGCAAGTCTAAGTATAATAGAGAAGCCAAACTGTTTCCTTCAAGTTTTATGAAAGTATTTATGCGTATGTATATTTATCAATGTGGAGGCGCAATGGCCCAGTGGTTAGGGCAGCAGACTCGCAGTCGGAGGAACACGGTTTTGATTCCCAGACCAGGCGTTGTGTGTGTTTATTGAGCAAAAACACCTAAAAGCGCTATGAGGCTCTGGCAGGGGGTGGTGGCAACCCCTGTTCTTCTCTTTCACCACAACTTTCTCTCACTCTCTCTTCCTGTTTCTTGAGTAACGCTGCAATGGACTGGCATCCCGTCCTGCTAGGGGAACACATACACCACAGAAACCGGGAAATTGGGCCCATGAGCCTGGCTAGGCTTGAAAAAGGCGACGTTTTTATTGTTATATTTATCAATACAGGTTTTTATTTATATAAAACAAACATAAGCTGAGCCACTAAGCTTGTGGTGAATATTAGAAGTCACTGCTACCTTTTCAAAAATAAAGAAGCTTATGTATATAGAACAGATGTGACTAATATAATTGTATGGTGGAAGAACAGATAGAGTAGAAAAGGAAGAGATATGATTCAGTGATTGAAGATAGTTTGTGACAGCTGGAATATGTCTTTTTTGTGGGAGGTTCTTTTTGCACTTGTTTCAGTCATTAAACTGTGGCCATGCTGGGGCACTGCCTTGAGGAATTTTAGCTGCATGAATCGACCCCAGTGCTTTCATTTTTGTTAAACCTGGTGCTTATTCTATTGGTCACTTTTGCCCAACTGCTAAGTTACAGGGATGGTAACACACCAACACCAGTTGACATGCAGTGATGGTGGGGACAAAGACACATGCACAAACACATGATGGGCTTCTTTCAGTTTCCATCTACCAAATATACTCACAAGGCTTTGGTCGGCCCAAGGCTATAGTAGAAGACACTTGCGCAAGGTGCCATGCTGTGGAACTGAACCCAGAACCATGCGGTTGGTAAGCAAGCTACTTACCACACAGCCACTCATGTTTGATCATAGGTTTGCCCAATTAGAGTCAACCTTCAGTTAATTGACTACTTCAGCCACAACATAGTCATATAGACGCCAGTGAAAAAAGTTACTAAGTTATTGTGATATAGTAAAACACATTTAGTACTCTCTGTAAGGTGGTTGGTGATATGAAGGACATGCAGCTAAAGAAACTAGGCTAAAAGCAAAAATGAATTCTGAAGGAAACATCACTTGTCACTCATTTTGGAGGGCAGGAACTTTAAATAAGAATTGATACAGACTAGAGAAGAATTAAGGTTATTATTTCTCACAACATTACAAGAGAGAAAATATTTTTATTTCTGGAAATCCTTTGGCAATTCCTATTAATATCAAGCTTGAAAGATATTTTTTGTTTGTTTAAACTAGATGTAATTCTATTTGGTAGGCTTCCAAAATAGTTTGTCTGCTAAATCTCATTCACAAAGCAGAAGACACTTTTCCGAGATTCTCTGCCATGACTGTGAATTTCTAAACCACAATGCCATAACAGCACCCATTTTTGCTTTCATATCTTACAGATGGCTTTAGAAAATTAAAGGTTCATTAGCTTGTTGAGAAAGGAGCCCAAACTAAGACACATATTTGAAGCTATTGACTAGAACACAAAACATTTCTCACTTTTGACAACTATAAAAAAGGTAGACTAAAGAAACTACACTATATAGGCAATATATATGTGTATGTATATATATATTTATATATATATATATATATATATATATATATATATATATATATATATATAATGGAATAATTACTATGAAGCATTGTGTAGAATATATTCTACAAAGGATTGTGGGTAAGGCCTGAACAATGTGAAGTAAATGCAAGGCAAATCACAAGAAAATAGATATATGAATTAACGTAGACTTATTTTACATTCAATATTTTGGGGTTATGACCCCATTTTCAAGAAACTGATGAATATTGAATGCAAGGTAAGTCTACATTAATTCATATATTTGTTTTCTTGGGATTTGCCTTGCATTTACTTCACATTGTTCTGGCTTTACTCATGATCCTTTATATATATATATATATGTAATCTTTATGTCCAGCTTAACAGGGATGTGTTTTTAGAACAAATACTACATTATTAGCCTTGAAAGATCCACTCATTTAGGTGCTTGGGGAATAAAAGAACACACTTAGATTGTAATTAGTAATAATATATTTCATATATATATATATACACACACACACACACACATGGATATATACATATGTGTGTGTGTGAGTCTGTACTTACATATACAGGGTGTTCAAAAAGTCTCTCCGCAGTAAATATTTTATTGGAAAATAAATATTTATAGGATGGTATAAGACTACAAAAGAATATATTTGACTTTACAAGACTTTAAAAAAACTTTATAAGAGGTGTTGAAAGTGTCGTCCTTCATTTTCAATACATAAGTTGACTCATCTATATATGTTTTGAAATACAACTTGGAGAGTGTGACGCACTATGGACCATGTCAAGGTTATGATTGCGTCTTTTAGCTCATTAATGGTTTTCAAGTGATTCTTGTACACTGATCCTTTACTTGCTCCCCAGACAAAAAAAGTCTGGCGGTCTTAAATCAGGTGATCTTGGTGACCAAAGTCCTTTCGAAATAATCCGTTCACCAAAAAACCCTTGAAGTAGCGCTATGGTGATGCACAAAGTATGTGCTGTAGCTCCATCTTGCTGAAAGTATGCATTATTACTTTCACTTTCAGTGAGTTGGCCTACAAATGGATAGACAATATTTGAGCAATATCCCTCAGTGTTGATGGTGTCTCCAAAAAATATCAGTCCCACAATACGCTTTCTTGAAATTGCTATCCATACTCCAACTTTTATGGGATGCAGATGTTGCTCATACATCACGTGTGGATTCTCAATGCTCCATAACCTTGTGTTTTTCAAATTTATGTGTCCCAACAGATAAAAACCAAGTCTCATCGGCGTAAAAAGACCCATCCAGCACTTCTATGCCTTTTTCGGCAACAAAGTTTTGGAACCAATAACAATAATGAAGCCTTTTAGCATGATCCATAGTCTTCAATTCTTGAATGGCCAGCACTTTGTATGGAAAGAAATTTTCCTTTTTTTATTGCCATGCGAGCACTTTCCAGGCATCCACTGGATGAAAAAATTTACTGCGGAGAAACTTTTTGAACACCCTGTGTGTGTGTGTGTATAATATATATATATATGCATGCACATATATGTTTATATGTATGTATATAGACATGCATGTGCATGCACACACATGCACACACACACACACACACACACACACTCACACAGAGTTTTCTTCCTTACTGCTGCTGCTGCTGATGTTGATGATGGTGATGAATTATTTTATATAAGTTAGATTTAGAACGTTTCCTTTTTTTTTTTCAGAATTTCTGTATTTTTATTCAATACTTTCAATCAAAATTCCACTGAGATAAGAATTGTGAATTTCCATAATGAATTTAACAATAAGAGTTTTCGTTTTAACACTTAAAATGAAACTATAACTGAAGCTGTCATCAATGAATGATGTATAGCTAGAGGACATTATTGATAATTTCATTGTGGTGCGTTGTAGAATATATACATTTGTGCAATGAGACAATAGCAATGGCGATATTATTTGAGTTTCCAGATTTTATAAATAGATGATATTAATAGATTTGGAGGTGGAGGTTGAAAAACTGGAGAATATGAAGAGTGAGAGAGGAAGGGTGAGTTAGAGAAAGAGAGGTGGGAAGGAGAGAGAGAGAGGTAAAGTGCAAGGAGAAAAATTAAGAGAAATGGAGGGGAATTTTTTTTTTTTATACTGTTTAAAGAAATATTTTTTCAGTTCATTTTTAGTCTTGCAATTTTGCTTTTTAGTTTATATTTGTCACATTAGTAAACAATAGGCACAGGAGCATCAATGTGGTAAGTAGCTTGCTTACGAAGTACATGGTTCCTAGTTCAGTCCCACTGCATGGCAACTTGGGCAAGTGTCTTCTACTGGAGCTTCAGGCCGACCAAAGCTTTGTGAGTGAATTTGGTAGAAGGAAACTGAAAGAAGCCCATCATATATATATATATATTTATATATATATATATATATATGTATGTGTATATGTTTGTGTGTCTGTGTTTGTCCCATCACCATCGCTTGACAACTGATGTTGGTGTGTTTACATCCCTGTAACCTAGCGGTTCAGTAAAAGAGATCAATAGAATAAGTACTAGGTTTACAAAGAATAAGTCCTAGGGTCGATTTGCTTGAGTAAAGGCAGTGCTCCAGCATGGTCACAGTCAAATGACTGAAACAAGTAAAAGAGAGAGTAAAAGAGTAAGTGCAATAGTTTTTTTTTATAGTTTTCTCACTAGTGTTATTCATTCTTCATTAATTGATATGCAAAGGCAAAAATTATACACACACACACATACACATACACGTCATCATCATCATCATTTAACGTTTTTCCATGCTGGCAGTGGTGAAATGATTTGTCAGGAACTGAGAGCCAGAAAACTACATCAAAGCTCTAATGTCTGCTTTGGTATGGATGCCACAGCTGGATGCCATTCCTAATGCCAACCACTTTACTGAGTGTACTGGGTGCTTTTTTTTTCCATTGCCCAACTCTTAGTAGTAAACATGTGTGTAGATATAGAAAATGTGTATGACAAACGAATAAAAAATTGTTATGAACTTCATTAGCTTACAGCCGTTTCTACTATACAATGCAATACACTCATAGGTGAATGCTTGTGTATCACTCAATAACTTCATCAGAGATTTAGGGCTTCCACTCAGTTTCTACTTACAACAAATTAGTCAGTCTGAAGCAAGAGTTATGCAAGTCATTTCTTTGGTAGGAAGCACTTACTGAAGATGTCTTTTCATGGGAATGAATCACTCAAATGAATCACATGTGGCTCTGAAGCAAACTTTAATCAAAACAGCCAAGCTTAGTTTTTGATTCTGTATTGATTTCTTTTTCTTTTTTTTTTTTTTTCACACTTGAATAAAGCCTTGAATTTTATAGGGGAGAAACGTAGTGCCCTCTGATAACAAACTCAACTTTGGTAGGGCTTACATGTTAAGAGTGTAAAGAAAAAGAACACTGCAAGGCAATTTGTCTGAAACTAATGATTCTGCTAATCCACCATCTTATGTTAGTCTTTGTGTATTCATTCTACTAATTCTTAAAAATATACTTTCTACACTTTTCTATACTCAGATATTAAGTGCTTTTTACACAAGATTATGTCTATTTTATTGTATCATCCTACCTACCACTGTTATACCTCTAGTTTCTTACAGATACATATTTTTATCAAACTTGGTAACCTACAAAAATATGATACTTTCTTGTGTGATTTAAAATCATATCAGTGCTAGATAGCACAAAACATCTTTGTTTAGTTGCCTCTCATCCTTATCAAGTTGATCATTTATACAAAAAGTAAGGTAAGTCACATCTTCCTCAGAATGTAGAATTAAGCTGCATCCTTCTCATCCCCTTTTTAATAATTTGGTTCGGAGGAAGAAAAGCAACATTTATGACATTTTACAAAGCGTCCTTGACTAGTTGTAGTTGTTTTTGTTCCTTCTCGAGCCACACATGGCTCATAAGGGCTGGTTTCCCAGTTTCTTGCCATATAGGTTCCCCACCTGGATGGGACGCCAGGACATCGCAGGTGAGTTGCAAGATACAGGAGGAAAGTGTGAGAGAAAGTTGTGGCGAAGAGTCAGCATAAGTTTCACCATTACCTTCTACCGGAGCCGCGTGGAGCTTACGTGTTTTGCTCATAAACATACACACCACCCGGTCTGAGATTCAAACCCACGATCCCTCGACTGCGAGTCCGCTGCTCTAACCACTAGGCCATGTGTCTCCACTCTTGACTAGTTGGATAAAGGGAAGCAGATATAATCAAACAGAGGATCTGGCTCAAATGCTTGCAACAGAATGAACTCCACGAGAGACATTCAAAGGCCACATGGTGGTATTAGACTAGGTGAGAGATACTCTTGAACAAGAAATTATAATCTGTTAGAATTATGTATGAGCTAAGACATTTCTATTGTGCAAAATGTCTTTTGGGACAGCTATATTTTAATCAGCGAGTGTTCCAGTCACATCATGTTTTAATTTATTGATTAAGAATGCTATTTGCAATTCACCCTCATTAACCTTTTCACAGTTTATGAGTGCACGTTTCCTTATCATCAATGTCAATGAAAGGGAAAAAAAACAAGCAAAGAAAAAGAATAAAAAAGAACAAAAGTAATCATTTGCAAGCAACACATGCTATCAGTAAGACACCTATTTGGGAATTTAGAACTTTGATAGTGTCACACAATTCTTTATCTATATCTTTTACAATATAGTTAGTGCTTATGTAGGTTATTTACACTGGTATTTTCATCATCATCATGATTGTCATGATCACCATCGTTGTCATCATTATCATCATCATCATCACCATCATCATCATCATCATCGTCATCATCATCATCACCATTGTCATAATTCTGACTGTTTTAATGCCCGTCTTTATCTTCGTATTGGATTACTTTTTCTTACACTTGTGCTAGTTTCAATCATTAGTTAACCCACCACATCTTCTGCTCTTAAATATTTCATAGTAATTTAACCTTCTCCAAAGTTATCATCCTCAGTAAGTTAAATCCTCACAAATCCTTGAGGCTCACACACTCGTCCCATACTGGTGCTACTAGTATAGAAACTGAATCGTTTGCTAGTCTTTACTCTACAGCAACTTATTTAATTTCTTACTTGCATCCCAGGCCACCACAGATGCTCTAAACATTCCTGATCTTATTCTGATTTCGAAACCCAATCACTGTCAAACTGAGGCTGTCTCTGCACCTTTTGGATCATTGGGCCTTTATCTCATCACAACTACTCAACACACAGTTGTATGTTATACATCATAGGTTCCAAAGTGGGTGCTACTGCCCCCCCTGCCAGTGGGCGTTGAGACAGTCCAGGTGGGCGCTGGTGCTTGATGGGGCAGAGGTGGGGGACAGTGGAGAAAACGGAGGCGTTGGGAGGAAAGCAGTGGATTGGGGGACGATATGAATTTATTATAATATTATTATTGTATTGTATATGGATCATATAATATCATATTAAATATCAAATGATTCATAGTATATATAAATTAGTAAAACATAAAATATTTATTTATACATAAAAATAGGGGTGGGGTGCTGAGGTTATTATGTGGCCATGAGGGGTGCAGTGGCCCAAAAAGTTTGAGAACTTCTGCTATACAGTGACCCTTTGAGCCTATGGCACTTTAAGTCAGTAGAGTGGTTAAAGTTCTAACAGTTTCATGCCAATTATCATCCTTGGCAGCAAATGTGCTTCACCCCTGATCCATCAGAAACAGTTAGGTGGATGACTGAAACTATCATTTTAGTTAAGTTCCACTGCATTTTGCACACAACAAATACTCAAGGTGTGTGCTGCAACTGACCAGGTAAAAAGAAAAAAGAGGCTTACAATACCTGTAGAATCTCATCCAATTTTCAAAATTGGTTGGCATCCTTGCAGAAGTGCAATTATCAAAGGTCACATCCAGACTGTAAAAGATGTCTTTAATACATCACTGCTCACAAGCTTTCCTATCTCCCAAATAGTATTTCATCCTTCTGGCTGCTTGCCAGAAAATCTCTGTCACCTTTGTGGAATCCTCTTTTCCACCATTTCTCAACAATGATTGCTCCTTAAACTCCACACTGCACACTCTTTGTCAATCTTCTCCAAATCTTTCCTCTTTCACTCACCAGACTCTCGCCTGTGAATTCACATGCCATGTGTGAAAATACCTTCAGTTGCCTCAAGCCATTAAAGCCATTAGCTCTGAGAACAGTCAATCTATCATGCTTAAATATTGTGCCCTAAAACTCATCTCTATACTCATCAAACTCTTTAATCTATCACTTTAGATGAATAAACCATGACACATAGAAACATGCTACAGTGTATTTGTTCCAAAAAAAGGCAATTCTCTGATCAATCCAATGATAGTTGTATTGCGTTCATTCCTAACATTGTCACAGTAAATGAAGATGAACAACAATAATAATGTTTTCCAACATCTTGAATTTCTTTCTTTTTGCAATGACCATTGCTATGGCTTCAGCAGAGCCAAATTTACTGCATCTCCCTTTATGTCATTCACCAGTGGAAAGGGCTCCCATCTAAGAGAAGTTTGGTAAAAGCAATGATGTTGCCCGAGACATCAACAAAACCTTCAACCATGTCTCCATCCATCTCTTGAATCATTCTCTTCCTATCAGGTCAAGCCATTGGGGCATATGTTGATGGAGCACTTTCTGTTCTACTCACAACCAGCCCTGGTATGCCTTAGGGTTCAATTTTGTTCCTCACTCACTTCCTTCTATACATCTATGACATACTTGCCTTGTCTAACAATATCTACTCTTATGCAAATAATATGACTTTTCATTCCTCTCTAATCTTCTCCAACCATATATCATCCACATGCAACGTAGACACCACATACCAAACCTGCACTGATTCCATGAATAGAAACTTTGAGAGCATCCTCTATTGGGGTCATGCCAATTTTGATTCTTCTAATTTTGATTCTTCTAAAAAAAACTCAAGAACTATTCATATCAAGAAAATACTATTACACCACATACTCCTAAACAGGAGTGGTACTGAATTATACCAATTGTTGTCTGTATGCTAGGAATCATTATGACTGGCAAAAACACTCCCTTAACATAGACTGGCTCTTTTCTTTAGGGCCAGAAAATATTTTATCTCGCAACAATTGCTGACACTTTATGAAACTCAAAGAAACCCTGCAGCAGAATATTGTTCCCACATCTGTTGCTACTTTGCACAATGACTTCCTTGACTGCAACCAGAGAGGAGTCATTCAACTGTTTTCCTTCTCTTCTCAACAATAACAGCTTCTTTGCATTCAACTTCACACTGTACATTCTTTGCCAATCTTCTCCAAATTTATCCCTTTTCACCCATCAGGCTCCTCACTGTGTTTCAAACCATAAGGCAGTTCTTCAAACCAGTTGCTTCAAACCATAAGGCAGGCCATTGGCTCCAAGAACATCATCCCATTCATTGCACTCAGACATTATGCCCTAAAACTATTTACATGGTGGAAAAGAATATAAAATGTTATTCAATAAAATAAATACTAGACTTGATAAGAATGATTAAAAGAAAACCATCGAATGCAGCTCCCTAGCACGGATGCAGTCCAGTGACTGATTCCAGGAGAATAAAAGTAAAAAAGTATCCCAAAGTATACTAACAGTATCCATGGAAATTCTATGATTATTTTGAAAACTGTGATTATTAGAAGTTTATAGAGAAATATAGCATATGTAATTTCTGTTAAAATTGTATTTATATTAAGTGTTTTATTCTTAAGATGGTGTAAAGTCCAGATAAAGGTGCAATTTTGTGTGAAAACATCTTGGAATAATATCTTCTTTGTTATACACCTGTCACCTCTTTTATATTGAGAGTTGTTACCTATCATTTGTATCTTTACATGTGGAAGTGAATATATTCTTGAAAGAGCTACATACAATTGTCTGTGAGAAAATTGTCGTTCACTTCTCTTCACCTTTCTACTGGGACTACATTGTTAGAATAATAGATAAATATGTTATAAGAGCCCTATATGTTTACAGTGGGTGTTATATATAATCAAAGACCTGATCTATAACAAAATCTAACAAAATCAACGATATTATCTATAATAGGCGCAGGAGTGGCTGTGTGGTAAGTAGCTTGCTAATCAACCACATGGTTCCGGGTTCAGTCCCACTGCGTGGCACCTTGGGCAAGTGTCTTCTACTATAGCCTCGGGCCGACCAAATCCTTGTGAGTGGATTTGGTAGACGGAAACTGAAAGAAGCCTGTCGTATATATGTATATCTATATATGTGTGTGTGAGTTTGTGTGTCTGTGTTTGTCCCTCCAACATTGCTTGACAACCGATGCTGGTGTGTTTACGTCCCCGTAACTTAGTGGTTTGGCAAAAGAGACCAATAGAATAAGTACTGGGCTTACAAAGAATAAGTCCTGGGGTCGATTTGCTCGACTAAAGGCGGTGCTCCAGCATGGCCACAGTCAAATGAGTGAAACAAGTAAAAGAGTAAAAGAGAGTAAGAGTATCAACCAGGGTCCATATAAGGGTTCGTTATTTCTACAGTACACAAAGTATTTTAACAATTTTTTATACAGTCCCAAATAACATCTAATTATAAAAATATATGAGGATATCTTTTTTTAACATGGGGTCCATTAGAGTAAAATAGGAACCAAAGGGGCACATAAACAAACAAACAAAAAAAAGATGGTCGAGAACCACTAATCTATAATATTATTCTCC
>NC_042998.1:23493519-23516019 GCF_006345805.1 Octopus sinensis
AGCTATATGTATTATTAAAGTAAATCTACTTCTAATAATTTTATCTGAAATTGCACTGATATCTGTTTTCTAGTATTAGTAATTAGATCGAAACAAACGTGGGTGTAGATATAGCCATTTGGTTAAGAAGCTTGCTTCAAATCATGTGGTGCCATGTTTGAACCCACTGCACAGCTTCTTGGACTTGTGTTGGCCACCACAGCATTAGATTTAACAAATCTTTGTGATTGAAACTGAATAAGACAAAGCTGTATCGATGCATGTAGGATAGATTGCATCAAAATTTGGATGGATGACTTAATTAGTCATCTAGTTGAACAGAATCACCTGACAGGTGGGTGTGTCTTAGTACGGTCCACTGTGTTGGCAGCATTTGATGAACCAGGCCTCCAGTTTCAGGACAGCTTATTTATTTTTACACTCAAGATTCAGATGCTTTGTAAAATAAATGAATAAATAATAACAATTTTAGGAGCTCCCTTTCTTTGATTAAGACAAAAAGTTTAAATATGTAGAAATGATGGCCAGAAATATTAATTTTATCCTTTTATTTTTCTTGACAATTACACACACACACACACACACACACACACACACATGTATATATATATATAAAATTGATAATTAAAAACTCAAAATGTAAATATTTTTGAGAATAATGTATTTAGAGTTTAGATTATAGTTTACTTTATTAGTTTTCAGAAAGGTTTATTCAAACATAAGTTACATCAGCAATGTAGCATTTTAATATGGAATTAAAATAAGTTACTGTTTTGTCTGCAGTCAGAAGCGGTGGAACTCATTGATAGTAATATGTTGAAATGTTCTTTGAAAGAAATGCTATCTTTTCACCTTAAAGTACATACATTTAATGGTGTTTAGTGCAAATTGAATCTCATCAGTATTTAATCTATGTAATATAGTTATTTTTTTTATAAATTACCCACATTAGCTCTATTGCTAATTGAAACATTTATAAATTTATATATATATATATAAAATGTGATTTCACCCTTCCTTAGGCTTGCCAATGATAGATATCTGGCGAAGACATAATAGCCAGTTCTTCCATTAACAATGTATAGAATTTCAGTGCCTATTCAGGCACTGGTGTTGTAAATAGCCCGTGGGCTTGTTAAAAAGTAATTAATAACGACAGAAGCAGCAGTATACTGAAAGGTAATATTTCTCTCTCACTGGATGTCAATGTTGCGTTAGAACACAGAATCCTCTGTTATTTATCATGAGAGGGGACACACACACACACACATGTTCAGTGGGAGATAAATGTTGACTTTGCCTTTCATCCTTTCGGGGTCGATTAAATAAGTACCAGTTATGCACTGGAGTCGATATAATCGACTTAATAACTATGTCTGTCCTTGTTTGTCCCCTCTGTGTTTAGCCCCTTGTGGGTAATAAAGAAATAGGTATGAATACTGTTTCTGTCACTATCAACTATTTTCAATCTGTAAGAAAACAGATACATATGTGAATGGAATCAGAATAAGTAAATAAGTACGAACTATCTCAAGTGTTTTGATCCAATTTTTCTCAAATGACTTTTTTATTTAACGATACAAAACATCTAAAAATTTTCAATTTGGTTGAATAACATTTTCTTGGCATGCAGATGAACACTCGTTATTACTTTTAATTTTAATATGGCATGCATTTGAACACTCGTATACTTGATATAATAAATTTTCAGCAAATTTCAAAAACTAGTTTTTGTAAAAATTTTGCTTAATACATGTTTGTAAAGTCAGTATTTGTTGCTGATTAAAAAGTTTCAGTTATTGATTTTATACCAAATGAAAATGTAATTTTTTTTTTTATGACTATAAATATTAAATAACTTGTTTAATATCTTACACTCAATATGAAGAATTGGGTAAGTTTACATGTAGAAAAAAATATATGTAATATATAAAATATATATTGCCTTTATATTGATTAGTTAATTTAATTGCTCCTTGTTACAATATATATTTCCTTTATTTTTATTTTTTTTGAAATTTGCATCACAGATAATCATCTCTGTTTCCCCTTTCTACTTTTGAAAAATATTAATACAGTATTAATCAATAATAATAATAATAATAATGATAATGATAATGATAATAATAATAATAATAATAATAATAATAATAATAATAATAATAATAATAATGATAATAACAACAACAACAGTGAATTTCTCTTTTTTTTTATATTGTTCGCTCCTTGATGTATGAAATGAATGATTTCTGCTGTACTATCTGTTTTCTCAAAGAAATTTAAATTGGACAAATTAAATGAAATTTCTTTTAAACTTAGTCAATTATTTTGAAATCCTCTAATTATGTACAATTCAAATGTATATCATAATACAAATTATCTCATTAGTAAAATACATAAACTAAATATGCTGATTATAATAATAATAATAATAATAATAATAATATCTGATGTTAAAATAGAACATAGACATCAGAATATATGCCTTTTTCTATAAGGCTGTTCCACTAATGGTTGCAGGTATTCATTGTACTATCTAGTTCTGAATCTTGAAATATTTTAGTCTGAAAACAGATGCAAAAATAAAATAACTATTGCAATATATTTTCCCTGAAATTTTAGCCAAGAATATTTCATGGCTGTTTCTATAGTAGCTGTAACATTACAAATTTTGAAATCTTATTACCTGCAAAAACTAAGTAAAAAATAAGGAGTAAATTAATTTGCTTATGTTCCAACGAATCTTTGCGCAAAAATTTGCTTCTAATCATTTTTGAGCTTAAATTGCTATGTAACGGTAATTTTATACAGTGATCAGAATTAAAAACTCAGAACGTAAATATTTTTGAGAATAATAATGTATTTAGAGTTTAGATTATGGTTTACTTTATTAGTTTTGAGGAAGGCTATTCAAACATAAGTTACATCAGCAATGTAGCATTGTAATATAGAATTAAAATAAGTTAGTGTTTTATCTACAGTCAGAAGCTGTGGAACTCATTGATACTTACTTGTACTTGTGGTGACATTCACCCTGGGTGGGTTGAGTCGGCTTCTTCTACCATCCTCCAGGCATCTCGAACCATGGCAGTGGAAGAAGTTTTGTGGGAATATGAATTTCACAAGCAGTCTCCAACAATCCCGCATGTAGAGACATCCTGTTTGCCGCAGATTGTCCGCAGACGCAGGGACAGAACGACTGAGGAGCCGCCAGTTGCCGAAACAGACACTCCGAGGATTTTCACCAGAGCCCTGTCTGCCAGGTTGTGGCCCTAATACCACTCGGTGTCAGACCAATCTGCCTTGGGTGGCCCTACCAGGAATCGAAGTTCCCGACAGCATAGCTCTGACACTACCTGTTGCCAGCATCCCCACCACAGTGAGGAGGGGATGGACTTTGGGATCGCAACTCATTGATAGTAATATATTGAAATGTTCTTTGAAAGAAATGCTATCTTTTTACCTTAAATTACATACATTTAATGGTGTTTAGTGTAAATTGAATCTCATCAGTATTTAATCTATGTTGTATAGTTATTTGTTTTTATAAATTACTCCCATTAGCTCTATTGCCAATTGAAACATTTAAAATAATGATTTAAAGAATTTATAAGACCAGATGCTTCTTGTTCACAAAATTCCTAATATTTATTTAAAAAATTAATTTAACCAGTCATTTTAATAATAGATATAATAAAACAAATCAGTATAAAACTTTTATGAATGACATACACCCTTTTTATATCCCTGAGAATGATGTGTTATTTGAAACACCTTCACTTTGCTTTATGTTTATATACTATGTAATCTTTTGAAATGTGATTTGATATTAACTCATAATTGTTTTCCATTGATTGTGATTCCTTTATTTGTATTGAATGATTTTTTCCCCCACTTCCCTGACTTGCTTTTTGCAGTCTATCTTTTCCCTTATGAATGAATAATTTATTTGAAGATGTGTATCCTATCCTAATTTATTCTAATAGGTTAAAATCATAAGCATTGTATGGAAATTTGAAAATGTTTTAACTTAGTATCTTGTTGAAAAACAGCATTAAAGCATTATTAAATTCTCTACACTAGCTTTTAATTTTGCAAGGGAAAGAAATTATTTTATTGATAGCTAATTGCTATTCTATTCTCATTTGTGAAAATCTTCTGTTCAAATGATTTGATGAACACTAAGGTCAAGTAGTTTATTCAAGTTTTAATGAGTTAGTAGTAATGTTGTATAGAGGAGTGGTAGGCTGTCTGCATGGCAATAAAAACAACAAAAATGTACACACAAGCGCAGTTCCTTGTACTCCCCATGGAACAGGAATAATGTTTAACACACTGTTCTCTGAAGGAGTAAAAGCAGTACTCTTTTACTCTTTCACTTGTTTCAGTCATTTGACTGTGGCCATACTGGAGCACCGCCTTTAGTCGAGCAAATCGACCCCAGGACTTATTCTTTGTAAGCCTAGTACTTGTTCTATCGGTCTCTTTGGCTGAACCGCTAAGTTATGGGGACGTAAACACACCAGCATCGGTTGTCAAGCGATGTTGGGGGGGGGGAAACACAGGCATACACACACACACACATACCCCCCCCCCCCACACACACATATATATACATATATATGACGGGCTTCTTTCAGTTTCCATCTACCAAATCCACTCACAAGGCTTTTGGTCGGCCCGAGGCTATAGTAGAAGACACGTGCCCAATGTGCCACACAGTGGGACTGAACCCAGAACCATGTGGTTGGTAAGCAAGCTACTTACCACACAGCCACAAACAATAAAGAGTCCTACCACACAAGTGTTCAGTGTTTTCTTGATACAGTGTACATTTTCTACTATACTTTGATCTAACAACCACAGACTTATAAAAGTACTGAAGATTAAAACAAGTCATCGCAGAGCTATCTTTTCCCAGATATTGTTAATTGCTTAAAAAGTTTGTTCTGTAACCTCACAGGTTTGGCTTATATCTTCTATTACTTCTATCTTCATTCGCAAGGCTGACTAAAGTATTGTCTATGAAATTTGGTTGTTAAATCGTGTGCAGAAGTCCATCACATAACTGAAATGGCAAAAGCAAAAAAATGTGTAAAAAGAAAAGAAATCTTTATGGTATGTTCCTGTACATAAATGAGGGCTTAGCCATTCATCACTTACAACACTAATAAAATAAGTACTTTGGTTGATATAATTGACGAAAACTCTTGAATGTGGTACCCCTGGATGTTCATCGTCCAAACACTGAAACAATAAAAAAAAAAACAGAAATACTGGTTAAATGTTGAATACATTTTTTTTTAAGATATTCAAATCTTGTTGACTTTATGGTATTTGGGTACCTTAAACTGAGTCTGACCTATTGAAGTGAGCTTCTATATTTTATAGTGAAAGCATGTGGCTTGGTGGTTAGGGGTATTTGGATCATGTTCATAAGGTCGTGAGTTCAATTCTTGGAGATACGTTATGTCCTTGAGCAAGACACTTTATTTCACATTGCTCTAGTTTCCTCTGCTGGCAAAACTGAGTTGTACTTGTACATTCAAAGAGCCATCCTTGTCACATTCTGTAATTTCTGAATTTCCCAAAGAACTACATTAAGTCTGTGGAGTGCTCAGCCACTTTCATGTTAATTTCATGAGCAGGCTGTTCCATTGATCAGACCAAGTGGAGCCCTTATCAGCATAACTGACCAAGTGCCAGTTTGTGTATTTTATAATATGAACAGGTAAGCACAAGTTAGGTGCATACCTCATGTTTATTTGTTGTTGTTTCCAGTGTTTATAAGAATCTGAAGAGATAAACTCTATAAATTGTTGTTTCATTTACTAAGTGCACAATTGCTAAGCACATAATAAAATAGAAAAATTTCTTTCCATTGCAATAAAGCTAGAATTGCGATTATTCTATCCGTTCAACTACACCTACCCGTTTATATATATTACACACTATTGCATGAGATACCCCAATGCATTATAGGAGAGAGAATTATATCCAGAAATCACATGAGAATAAAAATGAATTTGTATTTTCTTTCATGTTGTCATTGAATTTTTTTGAAATACAAAAATAGTTTTGGTTAGTAAATGGCAAAGAAATTTTTTTATCTATTAAAGCTGAGAAAAAAATTTCATGTACTGAGAAAAAAATGTCATGTCATATACTATAAGATAAACACATGTCGGAAATATATTTTGTAGATCTTGTATATATATTCTAATTTCTGAATTTCCTTCTTTACGGGAATATCCCAAGCAGTTACTATCAACATAATATATTTTCTAAAGAATTATGCCAATTACTGTATGAAAAATTACCTACCTGTTATAATCTGATGAAACATTTGCTACTGAATTGATTCTTTTGACTTCAAATGCTCAAATTCTCTACTCTAAAATTATGATGACTATTTTCATAATAATTATGTTGTAAATTATACAATATTTTTATTCTTGATATTTCTTGTCCATTTTATTTCCCACAGCTTTTATCAGAATATTTTTACACTTACTTATTCTCAACTGACAATACATCTGCATGTTGTGTTGCAGTAAAATTTGAGGAAACCCATAGTGTTTTACATCAACGAATGGCAATACAAATAGTTCAAACAATGCAATATAGTTTATGTGATGAAGAAAAGAAGTCTAATGTTTCAAGTAGACCCATTTTTTTTTCTGATCAAGTATTCTGTCAGAAATGTTAGACTCCACTTCGTTCTTATGGCATACAATTTGTTTTGAACCATTTTTACATAGTTTGTCTCTTTTCTGAATATAATTTGCTCTATTACAACCATTATCTTACAATTTCCTTTTATATATTTCCATATAACATTGATTATGTTATATTGGAGTCAATCTTTTATGGATGCCGCTTTTAGTTATGCTTAACAAAAATAGTTTTGCTTTTCATAACTATCAGACATATTCAGAAAATATGAGAAAGATGTATATGTGAAATGGGAAAAAAATTAAAAGAACAAAGCAAGTAATATTGTGTGACATTATTAAAAGAAAGCTTGTTATATGTCCTGTCAAAAAAAAAAAGCGAAGAGAATGGGTGAGTGAAGCAAAAAAGAAGAATGATAAGTTAACCATTTAATTGTTAATAATATTTTTTTTTACAAGTTAATGAAAGGAGCAGAAGCTGTTTCTATGGTATTTGTAATATATTTTGTTTTTATTAGTTTGGTTTGGTGAGATCAATACAATTAATGTTGTTCTTAGACAGTTGTAAGCTGACAGCTGCAGGAAAAATATGCAGGGTGGGAATTCTAGAGGGTTAATGTTTTAAGAAGAAATAAAGGTTTGGCAAAGTCATGAGTATAAAACCTTGAGTGATTGACACAATAGAGATAGCAAGAGGATTAGGGATGAGTAAGTCAGGCTACCCAATTGGAGGTGTTACAAAACTAGCCAACTCTAAGGGGTAGAGATGGCTGTTGAGGTAGAAATGGGAATATTGTCTTAACACCCTACTATTTAATTATTTTTATTAGTAATCAATGGATGAAGGTAGTAAACAGTCTTTTTAATCTCTCTTAGACTGAGGGCTGATTGAATGCGGTTAATTAAATTAATGATTAATTTCATATGTAGAAAGTTATTGTTTAGCTGTGGGTAAGTTCTGGCTTAGTAGATGTAGAATTAAGGGCATTCCAGCTGTGACCATCCTGTCTTTTAGCCTATTAGGAGCTACATAGTCTAGAATATCTTTCTTTATGGAAGATGCTAGTGTGTTATTTGAAGGAGAATTGGATGTTTTTAGCAAGCTGAATGACCCTGTAGAGAGTAAGTTCTGGCTTTGTAGATGTAGGACTAAGGGCATTCCAGCTGTGACCATCCTGTCTTTTAGCCTATTAGGAGCTACATAGTCTAGCATATCTTTCTTTATGGAAGATGCTAGTGTGTTATTTGAAGGAGAATTTGCTGCTGTTTTTAGCTAGCAGAATGACCCTGTAGAGGCTACCTTGTTAAAACTGAACAATTAGACATAACATATATGTAGATCTTGTGAAATGCAGTGTCAGAAAAGAAGACTTTGACTATTATTTCTGTACACCAATGAGTAACCTCAACTTGATTGCCCAACCTATGAGAAACATCAGACAAATCTATATATATATAAAAATTTGTTGCCTGTGTGTAGCAGGTTTGGTAGCCTTTAACTAACACTATCTCCTCTGAGACCCTGTGGCACAAGTTGACCAAAATTGAGAGTATGATAGAAGAAGGCTTGCTCTTCCTTCCATAGCAGATAAAATTCAAATCGAACCATGTTAAGACCAAAAATTATTTACATCAAAAAGGTGCTTTTTTTTCCATGAAAATCCCTAATTTTTTACGATATTTTGACTGCTGTGTTGCCATTTTTCGATGTATTTCAACCAGAAAAACGTTCACTTAAAGAGAATAACAAGCTACATAATGCAAAAGTTTTAATTTTCAAAAACTTCAGTTGTAAAGGGTTGAAACAAACCTGAGCAACTCTGGGCAATACTGCTAGTCTCTTTTAAAATCACACTCTGTCATAGTAGAAAAAGGACACATTAGGTAATGTAATCACTTATAGACTTAAAAAGACAAGAAGGTCATGGTCGGAATTCTCTTTTTCATAACAGACATTGATTAGAGCTAAACAACAGCTACGACAACGACAATAACAACAACAACCTCTAGATGTTCATGTATTAATATCAAATTTGCAAATGAAGAAACTGAGTTAAATTTCCACAGATGTTTGACTGCTAGTATTGTCTGTTTGGAAAGCATTATTGATATTAAAGCTCTTAAACCAGTATCATTTCAAATGATTACCCCTAAACATTGGTTTATAGCATAAACGAGTCTGAGGTTCTTTGATATCATTTTAATCTTTTCTTCCATGCAAGAATAAGGCTTGCAAGTTATCCGATAATTATAAACCTTTACAATCAATAAACAGCTATAGATTTCTTAGTTCAAACCTCACAGTTTTAATCCTTCGTATTCATTGATTGTTTAAGAGCAGCCATAAATAAAGGTAGGTGTGAATGTGTGGTTTACGAAGTTTGCTTTGTAACCCTGTGGTTTAGGATTCATTCCCACTGTGTGGCAGTGTGGGCAGGCACCTTCTGCTATGTCCTTTGGTTCATAAAAGCGAATACACACACATCTCTTTTTTATATATTAGTAGTATAGCCCGGCGTTGCTCAGGCTTGTTTTCTTTTCAACCCTTTAGAATTGGAATTTTTGAATAGTAAAAATTTTGCATTATGTAGCTTGTTATTCTCTTTAAGTGAACATTTTTCTGGTTGAAATACACCGTAAAATAGTGACACAGCAGTCAAAAAATCGTAAAAAATAGGGATTTTCATAGAAAAAAAAAGCACCTTTTTAATGTAAATAATTTTTGGTCTTAACATGGTTCGATTTGAATTTTATCTTCTATGCAAGGAAGAGCAAGCTTTCTATCGTCCTCTCAATTTTGGTCAACTTGCGCTGCAGGGTCTTGGAGGAGATAGTGTTAGTTGAAGGCTACCAATCCTGCCACACACAGACAACTTCAGCTTTATATATATAGATAAGGAACCCTTTTTTGTCAAAAATTAGATTAAAAAAATATGGAAGTTTCTTATACACGGATAATATCATAATACCTTACAAAACTTTTTTGCCAAATTTTAAACTGCCAAAATTAGAGGGTTCTTTATATACAAGGGTTCCTTATACATGTTAAAATACAGTATATCTATAATAATAATGTTAGCTTCTGTAAATATTTATTATAACTATTGTCATTTAACTCCAGGCCAGCTCTAAATAAGGAAAACTTTGATTAGAAGCATTCATGCCATGAATATCCCATCTTTGTAAAGACAGAAGTATATGAATTGAGTGAGTTTGACAGCTGTTTCATGCAAATTGGGTTACTGCATAGAGGCTCTGGTGTTTGCTCATGCATAAATAGTTTAAGTTTCTTACAGATGATTAACTCCCAGGAAACTTTGTTTCTAACTTTGGTTTCTGTTTCCTGTTGGAACTATTTTTTAATCCCTGTACTTGTCTTTGATGATAAAAAAAGGAAAAGAAAAAGGAAGGATGTGACTATGATATCTTACCTTTCACCTTCCCTTGATGGATCTTAAAGTCTTCATACCTGCTTAGAGGAAATTAGTTTTAGTACACTGGTTTACAGAAAGTACACACATGTACTAAAAATAAAAATTTCATATGTTCATTCATAGTAATCTTTATCTAGAAATGGACATAATTTAGGGATTAAGTTACAACTAACATAACAGAAATAAATATATTCTGTAAGTGCAGTTGTGTTTGAGTGGTAAAAAGCTTGCTTTCCAATTACATGGTTCCAGGTTCCGTCCCACAGCGTGGCACCTTGTGAAAATGCCTTCTACTAATATGTGTGTATGTGTGTGTGAGCGTGTGTGTGTGAGTGTATGTGTGTAGGTGTTTGTGTTTGTCCCCCACCCCACCACTTGATAATCACTGTTGGTGTATTTATGTCCCCGTAACTTAACGATTTGGCAAAAGAGACTGATAGAATGAATAGGCTTTAAAAAATAAGCACTGGGATTGATTCATTTGACTAAAATTCTTCAAAGCCCCAGCATGGCCACAGTCTAATGACTTAAAACAAGTATTAATAGATAAAGGATAAAATATGTATTCTTGCCTTATTGGATTAATTAATTGTTAATTGCTTGTTATTATTTATGTTCATAAGATGACATATTAATAGAAATGGGAGAGCACCAGACTAGCTTTTTTTATATTTTTCATTTGTTTTAGTCATTAGACTGTGGCCATGCTGGGGCACCACCTTAAAAAAATTTTAATTGAATGAATTGACTCCAGTACTTACTTTTTTAAAGCCTGGTACTTATTCTATTGGTCTCTTTTGCTGAACTGCTAAGTTACAGGGATGTAAACACACCAACACCGATTGCCAAGTGGTAGGTGGACAAATACAAACACAAAGACACACAGACACACACCACACACATACACACACCACACACACACACACACATACACACACACACACACACACACACATGCACAAACAGACACACACACACTACACACATACATGATTACACAATGGGCTTCATGGAGTTTCCATCAACCAAATCCACTCACAAAGCTCTAGTCAGCCTGAGTCTATAGTATAAGACACTTGCCTTTGGTGCTGCACAGAGGGACTGAACTCAGAACCATGTGGTTGGGAAGCAAGCTTCTTACCACGAATATGTTAACACAAATTTACATGAAAGCCTTACAGATACTTTTATTTTGTTCCAAGGACCAGATCTCATATTCCAACAGTTTCCACTTTACTTTTAAACTATAAAATTATATACAAAAATATTGTATGTTGTCAAACAAAAATTAGCTGTTGACGTTTCGAATCACCACTACAGAAGGATTTGTATAAATTCTTGAGGCCGATGCTTTGTTTTGTGTTAGGAGTTTCTATAGGGTCACTGAGCCTGCCAAAAAGAGTAGCCAGATCTCCTCTGAGTTGCATGCCACTGTCTTAAAAAAGACTCATTGGATAATACAACCCTAGACACACCATGTTTGAAAATAAGATGATCATTGCTAGAATGCCTTTGACCACTTAATCCCGGCTTGCCTGGGGCCACCCTGGGACTGAAAAAGTGATTGCTATAAGTGAGATTGTAACATTGCTATTAGGCTGAGTAGCACATTGTGCTTTGTCTTCCAGAAGACAAAGCTGCCTTACTAATTAAGAACTGTGTCTTGTCAGACTCAGTTCTTAACTAAATGCCAGTATTGTATAATGTTTCATAATAACCAAAATCAATAATAAAATATCAGTTTTATGATAATTTTTTATGTTATGGATTCCAGATACTGATAATGGTTAACACATTCCTAAATTGCCTTTGATAGGTCTATTTCGCTTGTTCTTAATGGTTGAGATTTTTAGAATATATAATATATCAGGCCATAATCGAAAGTATGTCTGGAATGAAATTCCATTTAAGGAATGGAGTAAAACTTTAGCTTTGGATGAACTCTAAGATAAATTACTCTTCTTGTATTGAGTACTCTGTCTTCTTGTTTTCACCTCTAAATATTCACAGATAAGCACAGACAGACAGACAGACAGATTCACACACACACACACACACACATCCATGCACACAGATGTATATACATACACAACCACACACACACAAGCATGCACACACATAAACACACACATGCATACACACACACACACGCACGCGCACGCACACACACACACACACACACACCAAGTTTTGGAAAAAAGAAGAATGCTCAAACAGCATGATGAAAACGACGGTCTTGAGGATGGCATGACTGCCAATGGTGAAATTATACATGTTTAAGGATGAACATACATTAATTTATTATATCATTTATCTATTTCTGTTACTCAATTTCTCAATCAACTATGAAGATTTGTTGTTCTGCTATTGATTTCTGAAGCATTTCCGTATCACTCTTCTCTAAGACTTGATCGATAGAACTGTGTATAATCATTCACTTTTAATTCCTGTACATTACCATATTAGCTAAACATCCATTGCTCATGCCCAAATGAATTACATTGTGTTTTCATTCAGAAACAGATTTTAGAACTGTCTCACTTGAATCCGCAACAGATCTTCTATGCAGATCTGTTGGCGTATAAGCTTGATGAAAAGAGAAAATATGTGCTTGCTAATTTGTCTTCTTCTTTATATTTATGCATTCAAATATAAACATAATGTCTTTTAGTTGCTGAGGCAACACTGTTGCATTGTGGTAATTCAAAGATGGATACTGATACTCAATTGGAGCTTCTCTGTTATCTCCCCTTGGCCCTCTGGAGGATTTGAGTTTAACATTACAAACTAAAATTTCAGCCGTCACCTGTCTGTCTGTCTCTTCGTGTCTCCCCACTCTCTCTCTCTATCAACAGTGAACTATATCTCTTTCATGTTTTCTATTCACAACAAAATGGATTGTGCTGTTAATAATAATAATAATAATAATAATAATAATAATAATAATAATAATAATAATAATAATAATAAATGCCCTGATGCAGTACCAGGCAGTGGCTCTCATGGCTTCTGATCTTAACTGATTGGAAGTGTTATCATGTACATTGTTTTGTCTTGGTATAAAAGATGGGCTACAGCAAATATTCTGCTCAATACCACAGATTTGCTTGTCAGTTGTTTGACCTTAACCAGTTGAGCATGTCCCTTAGTGGCTGACGATATGTGCATCTCTGATCACGAGCAGAAGTAGTGGGGGAGCATCATAGCCATGTGTTGAGAGGGATTCTTTGGGGTTTGAATAGTTCACCTCTGGAAACATGGGTGGTTCTTTCAACATCCTTAAACAACCCTTATTCAGGGACCTTTTGAGCGGGATGGGCTACTCAACCTGAAGAAAATTCAAACTGGGCCCCACCTGCAAGGTCATGTGCTGTTTATCTTGATATGAGATCACCATGTCGCGCACATATAGTTGTGATGCATGTACCTGGTGTACCTTTATCAGACGGGTAGTCATGATGGGTATATTGGGCTTCGTATATTTTACCCCAGTGTCACTTTGATGGCATGAACTGCTCTCTCACTCAATGATAATAATAATAATAAAATTATTGTATACAGTGCTCAGGTGCACCACAACTTGTCAAAAGTGTGTATAGAGCATATACAGTAATGTACAAATGTCTGGAATGTGAACAGTGTATGAGTCAGATACATGCTTGCATGTGTATGGAGGGGAGAAAATCAGGTGCAGTGTTTGCGAATCTCAGGAAGCATGGAAGTTTTGAAGGATGCAGTTGAAAGTTAATTTCCCTTATCAATGAATCATTATATGTGTGTGTGTGTGTGTGTTTGTGTGTGTGTGCATGCATGCATGTGTTATATGAACGTGTATGTCTATTGGGGATGAGTTTAGGCTGAACTGATTGCTTGGAATATACCTCCAAGCCCACAAGAGCTCCTAAACTGAGATAGATTTGAAGCAAAGAAATGTTTATTTGAAAACCCATTAATACCATGCAGCTAGATAAAATATTAAAAACGCATCTTTTACACATTTAAACACACAAAACATTTTCTTGGTTCTCATATTTTTGTTGTTGTTTTTAAACTCCTGTTCAACCCTGACTGAGTAAACCAGGATGAAAAACATTCCAGCCATGATCATCCTCTACATAGTAGTCTTTCCTATTTTTTAAGACTACGGAATGTGATTTGGATGCTGTTTCTAGCAGCTCAAATGACTGCAGTAGAAGCTTTCTCATTGACTTCTTGACTCTCACACTGTTAGCAAAGCAGCCAAGATTTGTTACATTCTAGAAGTTAATATATATATAAAGCACAGGAGTGGGTGTGTGGTGAGTAGCTAGGTGCAGGAGTGGCTGTGTGGTAAGTAGCTTGCTTACCAACCACATGGTTCTGGGTTCAGTCCCACTGCGTGGCACCTTGGGCAAGTGTCTTCTACTATAGCCTCAGGTCGACCAAAGCCTTGTGAGTGGATTTGGTAGATGGAAACTGTATATATGTGTGTGTGTGTGTGTGTGTGTGTGTGTGTCTCTGTGTTTGTCCCCCCAACATCGCTTGACAACCGATGCTGGTGTGTTTACAACCCTGTAACTTAGCGGTTTGGCAAAAGAGACTGATAGAATAAGTAGTAGGCTTACAAAGAATAAGTCCTGGGGTCGATTTGTTCGACTAAAAGCTGTGCTTCAGCATGACCAGAGTCAAATGACTGAAACAAGTAAAAGAGTAAAGAGTATATATATGTATATAAATAGAATTTATGTCTAAGAATTCATCTCGAGTAACAGAGAGTAGTCACCATGTTTTTTCTGTACCTGCCACCCCTGAAGAGCATTTGGTGTTACTTAACTGTGCAGTTATATAATATCCAGTTACTTAATACCCAGTGTAAAACTGATTTGTAAGATTGGCTGAAATGGATCTATAATGCTCTTTACTTTGATTAATACATACATACTTATATACACACATTCATGCTCAGACACATATACACATATGTATAATGTATATATGTGTGTATATAATTAAAAGCTATATTTATATATAATAATCAATGAAATATGAGACAAAATATATGCCTTATATGTTTTCATATTTTTGCCAACAATTTAAACTGTGGTAACATATGCAATGGAAAATTGATTTCAAAAATATTTCGTTCATTTATAGTCACATAGTTACAACTTTATAGAAAAGGCTAAGGAGAGGTTGTTGTGACCTGGTTGTCTCTCTCATTGCCATTAACAGTGTAAATGTGATGAATTTGCCTTTCTCCTGAATCCAAACAATTGTGGACTCATAACTCTGGAAGTTGATTTTGTTTTCTAAAAACATTAAAAAGCAAAACTAAGTCACCCTTTTGTCTGCAGTACAGTAGATGCAATAAACTTTACAAGTGCTGTTGCAGCTAACTATTCTCAGCGATCCTTTGGCATGTGATCTACAAGGGAGATTACTTTAGGTTACTTTTTAAATCATTTTATACGTGGTTAGCATTGTAAATGTATTTTGTTAAAAATTCTTACTATTTTAATTATAAGAAGACCATATAATAATTAAAATAAGCAAGTAGATCACCCACCAAAGTAAATTTGTTCACATAGATCTCGCGGAAAGCAGCACTAACACAAAGTAAACTAAAAAGTAACCTAAAGTAATCTCCCTTTAAATTGTAGATCACACGCCAAAGTGGCACCTTTCTTTTTCTTAAGAAATGATATGAATTTAATGCTGGTTTTTTGTAAAAATGCAACTGCCATTGTCTCATCACTGATCACAGTGGAAAACTCTTTAGACAACATCTTACGAATTTTTAGAAATTGAAAAGTAAACCAAAAATTAACCTAAAGTAACATCCCTCATAGATCACATGCCAAAGTAGCATCATATTCTCTGTACATGAGCTACATTTAATGTTGTGGTTCTCTATAATCTGCTAGACACTACCCAAATGTTGGCATTTAGTACACAGTAATAAAAAGCTACTGACTCCCTTTCTATATGTGATGTAAGGCTATTTCTCATTTAACACCTATTTCTTTATTTTAGTAATTAGTTCTTTGCTATATTGGCATTTAGGCTTTTTGGTTCAACATTATTCTTCCATGTTTAGAATATTCTATGCAATTCTTCTTTTGCACTCTCTTGGTTACGATGACTTGATCCAATGAATGGAACAGCCTGCTCCTGAAATTAACGTGCAAGTGGTTGAGTGCTCCACAGACACACGTACCCATAATGTAGTTCTCAAGGAGATTCAGCATGACACAGAATGTGACAAGGCTGACCCTTTGAATTACAGGTATTGCTTATTTTTATTAGCTGAGTTGACTGGAGCAATGTGAAATAAAGTATCTTGCTCAAGGACACAATGTGCTACTGGGAATTGAACTCATGACCTTATGATCACATACCAAAATACCCCGACCACTAAGCCATCTGCCTTCATCCTATGCAATAAGGACAACGCAATCAGTATATCAATGTTTCTATTGCTATCCATTCTTGAACCTCTTTTATAATGCATGAAAAAAGTTGTCTAAGGACAGAACCTTAATGAACACCTTTTTTGTACACTGGATTTCTCAGTGAACTGAGAATTGCTATGCCATTTTTGAGAATAACATTGCAATTTGTATTATAGATACTGAATGTTAAACGTCACATAATTTATAACAATTCTATGATTGTATTCTCATTTAAGAGTCAAATGATTTTCTATCTCTCAGCTTCTTTCCCTTCTCCTCTCATTAATACAGCAACATCTCGTTTATAATCCAGTTTCAAGACATATTTGTCACTCTGTTACATAATTCTAATCACTTAATTGGGGAAGTTTAATCCTTTTTATGCAGAAAAAAAAAGTAGGACTTCTATTTCAAAATCAATATCTTTTGAGCTCAACAGCTTGTCATGTTTTATTAGGTCAAAATTTCTTTTTAATTATTCATAACAGAAGCTAAAACAGTTTTTTTTTTCCTCTGCATTATATCTTATATCCCATATTTAATTATTACTTTATAGATGGGAAATATTTGTAAATCAAAACTTTAACCATCACAAATACAGGACAGATAATAATATCTACCAAGAGAAGAGTTGTTATGTTTACTGATAGATTTTTACTGATAGCCACAGTACCAGGTTGAACCAACTTTCATTATTATATCAAATTATTTGTTTGGATTTTATGATGATTTTTCTCTTCATTTGGTGAGTGTCAATAATTTATTCAACTTCAGTGAAATCATGTGAGTCAAGTGATTTTGGTTGAGACAACTTGGTAATAGAGTAACAGGATTTACAATCTACTGAAAGCTTAGCTAATGCAGAATTGAGATAACATCACAACAAAGTAGTTGTGCTCTTAGATATTGTAGCAAACTTGTTCTTGTTTCAACTTGTCACAAAGCTTAAACGTTATAGGTCCAAACAAACATCAAATATTTTATTTTTTACTTGTTATTTATGCATGTGTAAAACATTATCTTAAATGTGCAATGGAGCCTTACTTGGCAAGACCTACTTCAACATGCTACACATGAACAATGCTGCGTCACTAATTGTCACTCGTTAATAGTTTGAGAAAAATCCAACTTCATCAAAGATGGGTATGTAATTATGTGAGTATTTAAGGATTTCGGCATCCTTAAAGATTCTGGATATCAGCCAATTAGAAAAAAAATTAAGCATTCAATATCCTGGATATGTGAAACAACTCTTTATGAGAAGAAATCTAGAAACGTAACAAAAATTCAAAGGGAAATGCAAAGTCTACAGGACATTCAAGAAGATTTGATGGGGGAAGAATTAACATTTTTAGGACAAAGTTCAAATTATGGCGTGACACAATGGCAGGTGAGTAGTCAAGGACTACATAAATTATATTTTAATCAAATGTTCATCATTTCTATCTTGTTTAATACAGTTCTATATTTAAGAGATGAGGAATTATTTACAATATTTACATCATTTACATTATTTACATTTGCTGGATATTTGTCCTCATCTTGTTTGTTGTTGACACAACATTTTGGCTGATAGACCCTCCAGCCTTCATCAGGTGTCTTGGGGGAAATTTCAAACCAGGGTTCTCATTCCTAAGGTATTTTTCTATGTTGTTGCTGTTGTTGTTATTATTATTATTATTATTATTATTGAGTGAGAGAGCAGTGCATGCCATCAAAGTGCCACGAAGCCCAATATACCCATCATGACTACCCGTCTGATAAGGGTACACCAGGCACATGCATCACAACCATATGTGCGCGACATGGTGATCTCATATCAAGATAAACAGCACATGACCTTGCAGGTGGGGCCCAGTTAGAATTTTCTTCAGGTTGAGTAGCCCATCCCACTCAAAAGGTCCCTGAATAAGGGTTGTTTAAGGATGTTGAAAGAACCACCCATGTTTCCAGAGGTAAATTATTCAAACCCCAAAGAATCCCTCTCAACACATGGCTATGATGCTCCCCCACTACTTCTGCTCATGATCAGAGATGCATATATCGTCAGCCACTAAGGGACATGCTCAACTGGTTAAGGTCAAACAACTGACAAGCAAATCTGTGGTATTGAGCAGAATATTTGCTGTAGCCCATCTTTTATACCAAGACAAAACAATGTACATGATAACACTTCCAATCAGTTAAGATCAGAAGCCATGAGAGCCACTGCCTGGTACTGCATCAGGGCATTTATTTATTATTATTATTATTATTATTATTATTATCATCATCAACATTATTATTATTATTCAAGTCACTGCCTGGAATCGAACTCGGAATCTTGGTGTTAGTAGCCCACACTATTAACCACTACGCCATATGTTGTTTTCCTTATAATTTCCTTATAATTAGTGGGTTCTTATATTATCACAAGGACACGAATATCAAAAGCAGGTTAAAGATCAAATGTGATGTAATTTTGAATTAGTTTCAAAAGTGAAGAAAATATTTAACTTGAAATATTTGATAAAAAGTAAAATGTTCTTGAAGAAAAAATATCAAATGTTAAGTGTTCCTTATTGAGTATTTAAAAAAAAAAAAAACAGCTTCAGGGATGATTAACGATTTACCAAAATCAAAATCGAAATCAAAGGATTGTGATGACAAAAGATTGGAAACCACTGTTTCAGACTAATTAAATTAACTCTGATGCTTGAATGGCATTTACTCTATCAATGTAGAACATGAGATTTGAAGTTTGAATATGAAAGAATTTAACTAAGTACCACCAGAAAGCATTATTTTTTTCCACTATTTTATCAATTCTATCTGCTACCAACATTATTTTCCCTATAATTGCTGATGATTAATGACTGGTATTTTCAATCAAGCAGCAACGCTCATTGGTTAATCCTTTTGTGACTTTCTCTAAAGAATAGACTGTTGATGTGTTTTAATCAATTTTTAATATAATAAAATTTGGAGAAGTTTATTAAGTTATCTAATAGTATATTATATTGGTGCTGGCTAACTGAAGTCTCATGATATAATTCATGCTTTAATGAGATTTTAATAAGAATCATAATTTAAATATAAACACAATATTACAAGTTATCTCTGTCTGGTTGGTAATAAAATGTTAAGCTGTTTGGCCAGATGCTTTCCATCTTGAAATGCTAGTTTTCACAAATATCATAATAATTACTAATATGTTGGAGTGGCTGTGTGGTAAGTAGCTTGCTTACCAACCACATGGTTCCGGGTTCAGTCCCACTGCGTGGCACCTTGGGCAAATGTCTTTTACTATAGCCTTGGGCTGACCAAAGCCCTGTGAGTGGATTTGGTAGACAGAAACTGAAAGAAGCCCGTCGTATATATGTATATGTATGTATATATATATATATATATATATGTATATATATATATATATAATGTGCGTATATGTGTTTGTGTGTCTGTGTTTGTCCCCCCAACATCACTTGACAACCGATGCTGGTGTGTTTACGTCCCTGTAACTTAGTGGTTCGGCAAAAGAGACCGATAGAATAAGTACTAGGCTTACAAAGAATAAGTCCTGGGGTCGATTTGCTCAACTAAAGGCGGTGCTCCAGCATGGCCACAGTCAAATGACTGAAACAAGTAAAAGAGTAAAAGAATATGCATGCAATCGTCGGAGTTTATAAAGAATTCAGGTAGCATTTTGACCCTTTGTTTTGTTCTCTTTTCTGCTTACAAACCTTTAATCATCTTTGTTTTTAGTATAAGTTGATCTTACTCTGTGAACATAGGTCTTATGTCTCAACCTTAGCTATTAGTAGGGTTTTCATTTTTCCCCCCATTTTTTTGTCAAGTAATTTCTCTCAGCATTTTTCAGGAGTCTGTTGTGGTTAACTTCAGGTCATTCCTAACACAGAAGAGTAATGACCAAGGAATTATCGGTCGTATTTTGTTCTAGGCACAGTATTCTCAGAGTAGCATCAGCTAAATGTGTCTTATTTCTAAGACAGTAAGATATAATTTGAGGCAATTATGGCTGCTAATTCTAGCAGTTTGAACGACTGCATAGAGGTTTCTTTGTTGTCTTTTTTTCCATGCTTGTTGTGATATTTTTTATAGTTATTCTTTATTTCTTACACTTGTTTTTTTTAATATATTTTGGCATTATGCTGTGCTTGAGAAGAAGACCCATCGAGCCAAGTAAAACCACAGTCATAGCAGATAATGGTGTCATGCAAATGGCACCCATGCCGGTGGTACGTAAAAGCACCCATTACGCCCTCAGAGTGGTTGGTCTTAGGAAGGGCATCCAGCCACAGAAACCATGCCAAACAGACTGGAGTCTGGTGCAGCCTTCCAGCTTTCCAGCCCTGGTCAAACCATCCAACCCATGCCAGCATGGACAATGAACGTTAAATGATGACGATGATGATGATAATGATGATGGTTTACTTTTTACCTTCTAGTTTTTCTCCCTAAATTCTTGTATTGTTCATTGCAGAATTTTCTCCTATGGAGTTTAATTTAGCATAAACAGTGAGTTACTGGCTGTTTAGTCCTTAAATAACTTTTCCTTTTCTGTACAATGTGTGTTGTGTATTTTATTACCAACCATATTAAACAGGGTAATGTACGTTTAGTTACCCTTTTCGAATTTCCCTGTATTATTAGACCTTTGCTTGAGTTTTAATTTATATCTTACTAGCCAAAAATAAACTTGACTGAAGAATCAAGAAATTACCCCGGCAAAGTAATTTACTGAAATTATTGCAAAACTTCTTGATAAACGATGAGCAGAATTTTGTATTTTTAGTGCAAAAGATTCTGATAAAAGATAGATTTACTAATTCAATTTTTTTCAACTTCTCTTTTTCTAATTAGCTGTAACCTTAAACCTAAAGCCCCCAATCCTAACTCTAACCATGAATCTTAACCTAAACTGTGGCCCTGCCCATAAACTATAACCTTAAACCAAAACCCTTTGCTTACAGGAGAAAGAAACAAATTGATACACAGATAAATAGCTATCTTACCGTTTTTATCAATATATAGACATATATATATATATATATCATCATCATCATCATCATCGTTTAACGTCCGTTCTCCATGCTAGCATGGGTTGGACGGTTCGACCGGGGATCTGGGAAGCCAGAAGGCTGCAGCAGGCTCCAGTCTTATCTGGCAATATATATATATATATATATATATCATCATCATCATCATCATCATCGTTTAACGTCCGCTTTCCATGCTAGCATGGGTTGGACGGTTCAACTGGGGTCTGGGAAGCCCGAAGGCTGCACCAGGCCAGTCAGATGTGGCAGTGTTTCTACAGCTGGATGCCCTTCCTAACGCCAACCACTCCGAGAGTGTAGTGGGTGATTTTATGTGCCACCGACACAGGTGCCAGACGAGGCTGGCAGACGGCCACGCTCGGATGGTGTTTTTTATGTGCCACCGACACAGGTGCCAGACGAGGCTGGCAGACGGCCACGCTCGGATGGTGTTTTTTATGTGCCACCGACACAGGTGCCAGACGAGGCTGGCAGACGGCCACGCTCGGATGGTGTTTTTTATGTGCCACCGACACAGGTGCCAGACGAGGCTGGCAGACGGCCACGCTCGGATGGTGTTTTCTTATGTGTCACCGACACAGGTGCTAGACGAGGCTGGCGGACGGCCACGCTCGGAAGGTGTTTGTTACGTGCCCTCAGCACGGAGGCCAGTCATTGCGGTACTGGCTACGGTCACGTTCGGATGGTTTTCTTATGTGCCACCGGCACTGGTACCACAAGGATACAAATTCCATTGATGTTCATCTATTTTGATTTGGTTCGATTTGATTTGATACGATTCGATTCGATTCTCACTTGCCTCAACAGGTCTTCACAAGTGTCACAAGAAGGAAGGTATGCACAGGTGGACTGACTACGTCCCAGGTAGGGGCCACGGATTATGGCTTCACTAGTCTTGCCGGGT